>NC_034590.1:163974859-163983742 GCF_900095145.1 Mus pahari | reverse complement strand
AGGTTTTGTATTTGATGGCTTGTTTTTAATTTCTTGTTCTGTGAATTATTGCACATTGACCTCACCAAGACTGAAACGAACATTTGAATGGCAGTCATCTTCTCTGGTGCCTCCACTAACAAGGAAGCAACCATGAGACGTCACTGCCACCTCATTTGATGTATCCAACCATGTAACAAATCAGAATGGCAAAAGAGTTGATTGTAATGGCTTTTAAATTTATCGCTATCATCATCATCATCATCATCATCATCATCATCATCATCATTATCATCATGTGTATGTGAGTGTAAGGGGGAGAGGGAGAAATAGATACAAAGAGAGAAAGAAAGACACACACACATATACATGGACAGACAGAACAACATTCTAGTGTGGATTCTCCTTTCCCATTTTGTGTTCTGGAGATCAAACTTGGGTTGTCATACTTGTGTTGCAAGCACCTACTACCCAGTGAGCCATTTCACTAGCCCCTGTCTTAGATTGAAAATATTTTATTAATTCTTTGAGAATTTTATAATGTGTATTTTGAACATATTCACCATCTCCCTGCAAACTCCTCCAAGATCCACTTCCATATCCTTATTCTACCCAAATTTTCTCTCTCTCTCTCTCTCTCTCTCTCTCTCTCTCTCTCTCTCTCTCTCTCCTATTTTCCTATTTGTGCTGCTTAAATACTCTGGTATGGGCCCTGATCTGGAGGATTGTTGACCTAGTAGGGGTCACACCCTTAAAGAAAATTGACTGTCCATATTCCAGAAGCTAACAATTACCCAGACACTTTATGACTGGCTTTAAGACTCTTCTCCACCAGACGCAGTTCATAATTGGTTCTGTTATTGGGGCCAAGAATCTGTGGCTAGATATAGGCTTGAGGGGAGATGCTCAATGGGCATAGCCTTAAAATGACTCCTAATGGCTTGTTGTTATATCTATAGTTTAGTGCTCAATTCTCACTGGAGAAGCTTCTTGAAGCAGAGGGTAATTAACACAGAGACCCGAAACTAGTCACTGTGAAGAGACTAAGAGACAGGGGAATACTTAGCCACCATTGAGACATCTATATCACATCTCTCACTGCAAGATGCAGGGATCACCTAAATGAAGTGGGAAGTTTGTAAGAAGCAGAGGTGAGGAGGTAAGAGCAGGGGAGGGGGGCTGGGAGAGAGAATGGAAATCGGTGAGCTGGGGCAAGTCTGGGACAAGCCAGAGACCTAGGATGTGTGGGCTGCCTTGTCTGGCCTCAGTGGGAGAGGATGAGCTTAGTCCTGATGTGACTTGATGTGCCAGAGTGGTTTACCCCTGGGAGGGCACCTAGTCTCTGAGAAGACAGGGAGGGGAGAGTTAGTAAAGGGGGATGTGAGAGTAGAACTGGGAGGAGAGGAGAGAGGTGGGGTTGTGATCAGGATATAATGTGAATTAAAAAAAAAACCAGGTGGAAGATGAATGCAAGGAAACAATGTTTTCTGGATACAGTAGGAACATTTCATACGCAAACACACCAGAGGCTGTGACAGCACACACAAGACCTGTAGGAGACAAATCCCAGCACAGAGAGTGGAGGTGGGCATGAAACAGCACCCCAGGCTTTCCTGGTGGAGAGGGCCGTAGGGGAGGAGCCGTCTGAGGGAATGTGGGTTGAACGTTACAGTTTAGATGGTGGGGACCTCAAGCTGGAAGAGGAGGTCGGGTCCACTGTATGAGAAGGAGGAGCATGCTTCGGGTGGGGTTCATTGAAAAATCCTTAGTGATTTTGACATGTTCCAAGTGACATAAATTAGCCAATGACTCGGAATGATGGATGATTTTCTGAAGACTGGAAATGGTTTGCCACTGGTTGGACCAGGGACTGATATAGGGATATCTTCACTCCCCATGCTAGGGTACTTGGGAAAAAAATATGCTTCAGCTAGTTACAACAGACGGGCACTGCCCTGCTTGTAGAGCGAAAGGCAAGTTAAGCGCCTTAAAACCTTACTGCATTAGCTTCCAAGAATCTGTCTTTCTGTGTGAGGATCTTCAGATTGTCACGCTCCAAGTAAGCCCCCCCCCCAAAAGAAAAAGATTGGAAACCAACTGTAAGAATTCACCTCTTCCAGTACATTCTAAAAAGACTAGAAGTCACATTGTCACTGAGGGTGAACCGATTGTGAATGGTAAATATAATGGAGAAGTATGTGGTGACTTCTCAACAAGCTTCCCAGATAGCTGTGGTCGCCAGGATCCCATCAGGACAGCTGCTTCTGTGGAGCAGAGCGAGACTTTGGAGGCTGATGATGCGGTCGTGGCTGCTATAGAAGATCCTGCTACAGTTAGTGTCACATCTGGGCTGATAATGCCAGCTAAAAGCAGATGTTTACCACCTTGCCAGACTCTGTGTGTCCAGTGGAAAAACACTCAGGCGCTCTGCTGGCTAGACTGTGTCCTGTCCGCCCTGGTGCACTTGGAGGTGCTGAGGGAGACTGTGCGGGAGGCGTGCTCCAGAGAGGAGTGTGTATTCGGGAGGCTGTTTGAGATGTACCGCCAAGCAGATGAGCTTCTGCACGCCCATCACCTGCATGGCGTCACAGGCAAAGATTGTAAAAAATTGACATTAGAAATATTTACAGAAATAGATACCTGTTTGAGTAAAGTTAGAGATAAAACTTTTGTTAAACTTCAACCTAAGCTTAGGTGCACATTAGGTGACCTGGAAAGTCCTGTGTTTGCACTTCCTGTACTGTTAAAGCTTGAACCCCATGTTGAAAGCCTCTTTACATATTCCTTTTCTTGGAATTTTGAATGTTCCCATTGTGGACCCCAGTACCAAAACAGGTGTGTGAAGAATCTGGTCACCTTGAACAATGTTGTTCCTTGACTTAATGCTGCCCATTTCGGTCCATGTTACAGCTGCAACAGCAAATCAAAAATGAGAAAAATAGTGTTGGAAAGAGCATCACCTATACTCATGCTGCACTTCGTGGAGGGCTTACCAAGGCGGGATTTGCAACACTACGCCTCCCACTTTGAAGGAAGTCTTTATCAAGTCACATCGGTAATACAGTACCAAGCAAATAACCATTTTATAACATGGATTTTAGATGCTGATGGGAGTTGGCTGGAGTGTGATGACCTAAAGGGTCCCTGCGTTAAAAGGCATGTGATCTGTGAAGTGCCAGCTTCAGAGATACATATCGTTATTTGGGAAAGAAAATCCCAGGTGCCAATTGAAGAAGCTGTCTGCCTTCCATGTAGGAAGCCAAATGTGCAGTCTGTATCAGGTGAGGAGCAGCCGACTTGTCCAGCACTGTGTTCTCTAGCTGGGACCACTACCTCAGAACCCTCATTGGCCCATCCCACATCTATGGCAGGCGTTCCTCAGGCTCTTCCAGAAATCCAAGCTGTAGCTCATGGAGATAGTGTACTTTCAGGAACAAAAGGCTTGGTCGACAGCATTTTACCCTCAGCACTTGAAGAGAACATCCAGGAAACTGCCTCTGTTTCTCAGGTTAACTCCAAAGATTGCCTGTTGGAAGACAAACCCGTGGCAGGAAGTGCAGCGCTGGTCAGAGCGCTTGCTTTTCAGCCGCAGGACTGCCCGGGGTCTTCCTTCATGTCCAGCCTGTGTGAAGGGAAGCTAGTTGCCCCATGTGTGGATTCAAGTTTCCCATCCCAAGCTGTGAGCACAGACCTGCAGGCAGTACTGTCCCAGGCAGGGGACACTGTGGTTCCTAAACCTGTGACTGATGCCCCTGTTCCTGTTCTTGTTCATGAACTGAAGTCCCTGGCAACTGAGAAGGACTCTCAGATGCAGTTGCTGCCACTGAAAACCGAGAAGTTACACCCTGAGCAACCTGGTAAATCTCAGGTATCTAATTTGAGAAAAAGAGAAACCACAGCGTCTTCTAAAACATCAGCACAGGATCAGCCTCAGAAAGATGCTCGGAAGAAAGCTTTCGTGGGAAGTTGGGTGAAGGGGCTATTGAGCAGGGTTGGTGCTTTTATGCCAACCTGTGTTTTGTCTCAGGGTAGAGCAGTGATGGTTTTAAAACGAAAAGCATAAACCGCAGGTCTAAAAGGATGTCCAGGAAAGCTAAGCATGTGGAGGAGCTGACTCCTAGGAAGAGCTCTCCATTGTCGGGCTGCACAGCTGCTCTACTGCAGGCTGCTGGGAGCACCGCCTCAGCCCTGTTAAGGGAGCAGGAAGGCTCACGTCCAGCTCCCCTCAGGCACAGAGCCCCTGGCAATGCAAGCACCGACTCTCCAGCAAGCCGTGGGGAGATGGCTGAAGATCAGGTTCATAAGCTTCGGCTCAAACTTCTTAAAAAATTAAAGGCAAAAAAGAAGAAACTAGCTGCCCTCATGTCTTCCCCGCACCGTGAAACATCTGTAAGTGACCACTCAGAGCCTGCATCCCATTGTGGAACACCTGCAAGTGACCAATCAGAGCCTGTGTCCCATTGTGGATCTCCAAAGGACTGTGAGTCCATAGAAGATCTGTTAAAAGAGCTACAGCATCAAATTGACCTTGCAGACAGCAAATCTGGGTGCACCTCTGCTCCTGATGTCACCTCAAATAACAGCCAGAGTCAGGAGGAGATTTTAGCAGAGTTGCTGTCGCCTACAGCCCTGTCAGAGCCCTCAGAAAGTGGGGAGCTTGAGTTGAAGTACTTGGAAATGGGGGATAGCACACCAACACCAGCACCTAGTGATTTCAGTGCTGTTTCCCAGAATGCATGTCTGAAACAGGGCCATGATTCCTGCAGCCCCGAGAAAGACCAGTGTGAAGTTGATCTGCATTCAGTCATAGACAGTGCCTGTATAAGAACCTTGAACTTGGGGAGTCCCATGAAGACTGATATTTTTGATGATTTTTTTTTCCACCTCAGCATTGAATTCTTTAACAAGCGACACATTAGACATACCTCATTTTGATGACTCTCTATTTGAGAATTGTTGAGTGCATGCTAGTGTTTTAGTTAAATACTGACCACTGCGGCTAGGAGGCTGTGCCTCGTGGGTAGTGTTGACTGAAATGCACAGCCTTGTGTTCTAGCCATGGGCAGCTGTGAGCTACTGGAGTCTGCCTGTGAGACATGGGATCTACTGCAAATTAAAGACCTCAGCCCCCCCGCCCCCCCGCCCCCCCCCCGCCAAAGAAACAGCACTCCATTCTGGATTTTTAAAATTATATTTTATCTATTTATTTTGTGTGCACGTGTATGTATGTGTGGGTGAGTGTGTGCCACGGCCTGGGTGTGGATTCTCTCCTTCTACCATGTGGGTCCCAGACATTAACCTCAGGTCATTAGGCTTGGCAGCCGGTGCCCTGACCTTCTTCCTTGCTACTGAATTCATTTTTTTTTTTTTTAAACCTGGAATACTTATGTTGATTCTTAGAGTGAAAAACCATTCCAAGACCAACTTTTTTTCATACAGCTAACAAATAAATGTGTCATTGTTCCCTTTTTCAGTGTTGTGAGCAGATTGACACTGTTTGTACAGCTTGAGGATGGTCACAGGGTGGTAAAAGGAAGCTTTGGTAGGATTGGATGTGTGAAGATAACATCTTGGGTTGGTAGTTGCATGAAGACAGATTTAGCGTGTACAGAATTTGCTTGTGATTTACAGTAGAAGGTAAGTCTAGCAGATGGAAGCGTTGGCTTTTGAAGACTGCATTGCAGCGAGGCCAAGCACTGCATTGCTTCCTGAAAGCAATGCGCTCCACGTGCTGATGGGAGAATCCTTATAGGGGTCAACTTCACACCAAGCCGTGACTCAGGAAGTTCATGTCTATAGTGTTCAGAGTAAATGCTTTAAAAAAAAAGTATACAACATTAATTTTCATTTCTTTACACCCCATGCTACCACCCCCTGCGGTAAAATGCCACAATCCTCACCAATGACAATAACAACACTCCTTCCTTCTAGAGGTTCAGTGTTTCCCAGTTCTCAGAGAGCATGGTACAAGTGAAGCTGATTCCATTTCTTGAACCAGAGCTGCGCATGTGATCTTAGGCATGAGACTGTCAACGTACCCCAGTCTCTGGGTTTGAAAAGCAAATGTGTGTGTGCACAGAAAGCACGGACCTAACCAGGCCGATGAAACTAGGTCTGTATTGGGTGTCCTGGAAAGAGCCCTGTGATTTCTTTTTTCTTTCCCTGGATTTAATGAATGTCTCTTGGAACCCTTTTAGCATCTTGTCACATCAAGATGATAAAGAGGGCAACAGAGAGCAGATGAGAGCCTGAGAGGATGACATCATTTGACCTCTACAGGGAGATAAATACTACCCTTAGAAGCTTTATCTCCACAAGAAAATGAAGCCTTATGGTGTTTAAGCTATTCTAGTTGATTGAATACTGAATTCTTGTAAGCCAAATCACTTGCTTTTTTGGATGTTAATCAACCATTTTGGAAAAATCACCTCTTTATTGTTAGATTGAATCCCAGTGGATCAATATAATCACATCAGTTCTAAGCTCTTTAAGCACCTCCATTTTTACTCTAGCTAATGTGCCATCGACAAAACATTAAGAGCCATCGAGGAAGCCACCCACTTAAAAAAAACCCTCAGTGAAATCCCACTGTGAATTAGGGCAGCCCCTGTAACCTCTTAGCCATTCTGTGTGTGCAGCTTTGCAGCCTCTGCTTTTATCTGTCTATGGTTCTCTCTCTCTCAAGACTGTTTATTTTGCCTCTGAGCTCTGGATCGTGGTACTTCTGGTCTCACAGCCATCAATCGCTCTCTGAAAGAAATTTGGAGTTTTACTTAGTTTTAGGGACATACAACAATTTGCCTAATCCTCAGCACTCCTTGAGTTGTAACGGACTCATCAGTTGATTTTGATGTCAAACTGTATCAATCAAATGGTCTGTTTGTACACCCCAAGGTCATGGCCATTTGTCCCCTGGTGAAATGCAGCTCTTGGGTGTGAATAGTAAATGTTAGGGACTGTAGCCATTTTCCAGGTATTTAACTTTTGAAGTTCATGTCATGAGAGTTAAATGGGGGAAGAAGAAGAGGTGACTAGTCACAGTGAAACTTTGAAATGTCCTCAGCCTTTGGCAAGAGGACTTTCTAAATGACCTTTCTGTGAGCAAGTTCAGCAATGTGTCCAAAGCTTGGCTGCTCTGCTAAGGAGGAGAAATTGTTGTTCATAGTATTTTCTTTGTTGTTGTTCGTTCAGTTTTGAAATTGAAATCCAAATACTTTTCTCTCTTCCATTTCCTTCTGCCAATCCTTTCCAATAACCCCTTCATGCTTTTTTTCAAATTCATGGCATCTATTTTACCAGTTGCAACTGTATGCATCTGTGTATCTGTATATATATATACTGAATATAGCTTGTGATGTTACTATAAGACACAATCTCATGGCCAAATTACCAGTCCTCTGGCTTTCACTTCTATTCCATTCCCCTATTCTGCAGTGTTCTCTGAGCCTAAGGAGCTTGTCTTAGTCAGGGTTTCTACTCCTGCACAAACATCATGACCAAGAAGCAAGTTGGGGAGGAAAGGGTTTATTCAGCTTACACTTCCATCCTGCTGTTCACTACCAAGGAAGTCAGGACTGAAACTCAAGCAGGTCAAGAAGCAGGAGCTGATGCAGAGGCCATGGAGGGATGTTACTTACTGACTTGCTTCCCCTGGCTTGCTCAGCTTACTCTCTTACAGAACCCAAGACTACCAGCCCAGAGATGGTCCCACCCACAATGGGCCCTTCCCCCTTGATCACTAATTGAGAAAATGCTCCACAACTGGATCTCATGGAGGCACTTCCCCAACTGAAGCTCCTTTCTCTGTGATAACTACAGCCTGTGTCAAGTTGACACAAAACTAGCCAGTACAGAGCTGGAGTCATTTTTGTGAATGTATCCATTGTGACTGGTCATCACAATTCTGCTCATTGACTGGCTATGGTTTCCTCTGTGGTAATAAGAAGATTCCTTGATGAGGAATGAAAACTGTACTTATCTGTGGGTAATGGACAAATATTGCAAATATTTATAGACTGTTGTTAGGGATTATGTTGTACATGGGACTCTACAGGTAGGCTATGATGGGAGGCTAGTGGGCCCCAAGAATATGCACCTTTCTTTCTTCCCAGTGGTGAAATTAAAGGTGTGTGATACCATATCTTTTCTTTTTCTTTTAGATTATGAATTCTGGGGGACTGGACTTAAGTCTTCACTCTGTGAAGGCAAGCACTTTATCAGTCAGGTTAGCTATCATTCTAGTTCTGCTTTCAATCTTTTTAATTCCAAGAAAATTCTCATTCATTGAAAATTTATGATCCGGTACCTTTCCCTCCAGAGGAGAGGTGTCCACCCGGGAGGGTTCTTACTGCCTGAGCTGGTAAGAAAGCCAACTTTGTTCCGGTGCATTGCCAGGGAGAGGGCAGACTGCAGAAGCAACACAGCTTCTGGAACAGATCCCATTTCTGGCTCCAGACATCTGGCACCTTTCCCACCAGAGGAGAGGTGAGCACCCTGGAGGATTCTCACTGCCTGAGCTGGTAAGGGAGCCATCTTTGCTCCAGTCTGCACTGGTGAGAGTGTGGACTGCAGAAGCTACACAGTTTTGGGACAGACAGAAGCAACCTAGCTTCTGGGACAGACCCTGTTTTGGGCTTCAGACATTTGGGCACCTTCCACGCCAGAGGAAAGGTGGCCACTTGTGAGGGCTCTGTCTGCCAGAGCAGGTGAGAAAGTCATATTGTGTCCAGGGTCCCTCCATGTCTAGTCTGTGCAGGTGAGTGTGTAAACTGCAGAGGTAACACATCTTCTGGGACAGNCCCTATTTTGGGCCTACATCTTCAGCCAGGAGGCATATCTGAATGCCAGGCCTCTGTGTACCTTCCCTGCTAGAGGAGAGCTTGCCTGCAGAGAGTAATCTGACCA
>NC_034590.1:163939319-163974848 GCF_900095145.1 Mus pahari | reverse complement strand
TACTTCATTCCTCCTTAGAATAGGGAACAAAATACCAATGAAAGGATATAGGTACAGAGACAAAATTTAGAGCTAAGATGAAAGGATGGACTATCCCGAGACTACCCCTCCCAGGGATCCATCCCATCATCACCCACCAAACCCATACACTATTGCACATGCCAGCAAGATTCTGCTGAACCGACCCTAATATAGCGGCCTCTTGAGAGGCTATGCCAGTGCCTGGTAAACACAGAATTGGATGCTCATAGTCAGCTATTGGATGGAATACAGGGCCCCCAATGGAGGAGCTAGAGAAAGTACCCAAGTAACTGAAGGGGGCTGCAACCCTATAGGTGGAATAACAATATGAACTAACCAGTACCCCCCAGAGCTCGTGTCTCTAGCTGCCTATGTTGCAGATGATGGCCTATTTGGCCATCATTGGGAAGAGAGGCCCCTTGGTCTTGCAAACTTTATATGACCCAGCACAGGGGAATGCCAGGGCCAAGTAGTGGGAGTGGGTTGGGTAGGGTAGCAGGGGTGAGGTGAGGTATAGGGAACTTTCGGGATAATATTTGAAATGTAAATAAAGAAAATATTTAATAAAATAAAATAGTAAGTAAAAAAAAAAAGAAAATTTCTCATCCCCATTTTTAAAAAAATTATATTCAGGTGTTGTAGCTAAAATATGGGAATGTTTAGGGACATGAAATAGAAAAGGGAGGCTGTAGTATATGCTTTACCAAACTGAATCAGAAATCTTAAGTGGCATTAAACGGCTGCTTCTAATTTCGCTCAGTCCCTTTCTAAAAATGCACTTTCCCTCCTTGGCAAGTATTTGCCTCGTGCGAGTTGAATGCTTCTCATAAAGTGCCTAGCGCATGCTTTCCCAGTGATTTCTCCACTTGCTAGGAAGGCTCTCATCTTTTTATTATGACCCAGTATCCTGATTAACCAGCTTCTTCAGAATGAGGCTCTTAAGGGATACACTTTAAAGGGAACCAGAGTTAATTGAACAGAAGTAGATGAGGTACAAGATGAATTATAAATACAAATGTGTGAGGTGGGATTTGATGCTATTGGAATATAAACAAGTTCTGTGCACTGTTGCATTCAGGTTTTCTATAGCACATTGTATTTTCACATTTGCCTTGCAAGTGCTTAGCCCCAGTGATGCTTGCAAGCTTACCCATGGCCTGGGGATGCTTGGGAACATACACATAGCCTGGGGATGCTTGGGAATATACCCATGGTCTGAGGATGCTTGGGAATATACACATGGCCTGGGGATGCTTGGGAATATACACATGGCCTGGGGATGCTTGGGAATATACCCATGGTCTGAGGATGCTTGGGAACATACACATAGCCTGGGGATGCTTGGGGATATATGCATGGCCTGGGGATGCTTGGGGATATGAACATGGTCTAGGGATGCTTGGGAATATACACATGGTCTGGGGATGCTTGGGAATATACACATGGTCTGGGGATGCTTGGGAATATACACATGGTCTGGGGATGCTTGGGAATATACCCATGGCCTGGGGATGCTTAGGAACATACACATAGCCTGGGGATGCTTGGGAATATACCCATGGTCTGGGGATTCTTGGGAATATACACATGGTCTGGGGATGCTTGGGAATATACACATGGCCTGGAGATGCTTGGGAATATGAACATGGTCTGGGGATGCTTGGGGATATACACATGGCCTGGGGATGCTTAGGAACATACACATAGCCTGGGGATGCTTGGGAATATACCCATGGTCTGAGGATGCTTGGGAACATACACATAGCCTGGGGATGCTTGGGAATATACATATGGTCTGGGGATGCTTGGGAATATACCCATGTTCTGGGGATGCTTGGGAATATACCCATGTTCTTAGGATGCTTGGGAACATACACATAGCCTGGGGATGCTTGGGAATATACCCATGTTCTGGGGATGCTTGGGAACATACACATAGCCTGGGGATGCTTGGGAATATACNGAACATACACATAGCCTGGGGATGCTTGGGAATATACCCATGTTCTGGGGATGCTTGGGAACATACACATAGCCTGGGGATGCTTGGGAATATACATATGGTCTGGGGATGCTTGGGAATATGAACATGGTCTGGGGATGCTTGGGGATATATGCATGGCCTGGGGATGTTTGGGGATATACGCATGGTCTGGGGATGCTTGGGAATATATACATGGTCTGGGGATGCTTGGGAATATACACATGATCTGAGGATGCTTGGAAATATACACATGGTCTGGAGATGTTTGGGAATATACTTATGGTTTTTTCTTCTAATGATTGCTAGTACATTCCCCATCTCTTAATCTTCTAGATGCAGTGGAGTTAATTGACATAGTTGCCTGTTGGAAATTTTAGCTGCACTGTTCACCATTTTGCCCACTCACAGTCATGAAGATATAGGACTGAGGACCACAGTAAATCTATAGAAATATTTTGTAGCTTAGGTAAATGAATGGGCCCATGGAAAGTCCCCAGCAAGGCTGGAATTGGGTTAGCCGTGAGGATGTTGTGAAGGGATGAATCGTGTAAGGAATGAGTGTGCTTACTCTAATGCTCTGTGTTCTTATCTCAGCTAATATGGCCTCCATAGACTCTAGAACCCCAACATCACGGGGTTGAGAACACTGGACTCAGAATGCCTGACCTAGATTCTCAGTCATCTAGTCTCTGAGTGTGTGATGGTGGGCGTATTACTTCTTGGTAATCAAAACCAACATATACATATAGTATATCCATGCTTATTCCTGCACTGCCCACAATGGTCAACTTATAGAATCTGCTTAGGTCCACATTAGCAGATGGCTGGGCAAAGAAAACATGGTGTACATGTATACCTGGGTTTTATTCAGACATATGAAAGAATGAAATAATGCTGTTTGTTGAGAAATGGATGGAGGTGGAGATTTTCATGTTAAGTGGAATAAGCGATACTCAGAAAGACAAATATGCATGCTTTCTCCCAAATACAGAATCTAGATTCAAAAGAAAAGCATGAAAGTAGGAGGAGTCTCTTTGAGAAGAGGAAGAAAGAAGGAGAGGGGTGAATGGCAGAATGAAACTCATTCTTTGTACAATTAATGTACACTAATAGATAAAGGGAAAAATAGTGCCCTGCTCATAGGATAACTGAAAATTCAAGATAAAAATGTAGCATTTAGAATAGTTCCTGGATACATTAATGATAGATGCTAAGGCTTTAGCATGATTTTCATATTTAGTATCATTTAATACTAAATGATAACTATTAAGACTCTAGCTCTGTCACACTCTTTAGTTATGTCCTTCAAGAATGTCAAGGTTAAGCTATATTCTGCACAATTTAATGCCCGTATTAGAGCAACAGCATGAGCTCAGATACTAAGTTCCATGACATTTGGTTTTTATTATCGGTGATAGATTCTTATTTCCCTATGATTTCTCTCTATTCCTACTAATCAATCAATTAAGTTTTTGAGTTGGGGGTCTCATGGAGCCCAGCCTTGAACTTGCTAAATGGTCAAGGATAACCTTGAGATTCAGACTTTCCTGTCTCTGCATCTAGAGTCCTGGGATGACAGATGCTCCCCAACATCCTCACATTATGCGGTGTTAGGATGAAATCCAGAGCCTTGGGAATGCTAGGCACACCCTCTACCAAGTGGTCGGTGTCCTCAGCCCGGTGTTTTCTTTTGACTGCTACATGGATAGGAAACACTAGGCACCGGCATCAATATCTTTTCCTTTTCATAACAATGGCAGCCCCCATCAATCAACTGTCCTGTCTATAACTGAGCCCATACAAGGTTCAGAGATCTTCTCAGCAGTTGGGATGGCCTTGTGAATTAGGGCTGGCTCATGAGTGGTAAACTATCTGCCATTTTTATTCTAGCAATTTAGTCAGTAGTATTGCCATGCTGCAGTGAAGAGATTGAACGGAGGAGTGTATTAAGGCTGGCAGGAAGAGGGCAGAGATGAGTAATTAGCTTGCTAGCATCTGCTAAGCCATCCCCCATCACAAGCACCCAGCCCTCACTACTCCAGTGTGCTGATTTGCAAGAGCATAAAATGAGCTAATTTTGGAAATTTGTCAGTGTAAAATCTCAGATAATAAAACATCCAGATTACACGATTGCTCCTGTGGAGACGACAGTGGAAGTATCCTGTGTGGCTGGGCGGGGCACATGCTGTGGTGTCAGATGGCACTTATCTGTGTGGGTGGGTGGGGCGCATGCTGCAGTGTCCGACAGCAGTTTGTTTCAATGTGTGGAGAATTTTTACTGTGTTTACTCTTTCTGTTATGGGTGGGGATGGCTAAACTTGATTCAGAAATTAGAGGAAAAAGAGGTCTATCAAATGCACAGCGTTTATAATTTACTTTAGAGCACAGCAGACTGGATCGTGGTATCTGCGCATGACCTTTGGTTATAAAAATTGCTAATCAGTATAGAGTGCTTTAAGACAGTGGTTCTCAACTTGTGGGTCATGACCCCTTTGGAGGGTCAAATGAGCCTTTCACAGGGGTTGCATATCAGATATTTATATTATACTTCACAACATAGCAAAGAATACAGTTATGAAATAGCAATAGAAATAATTTTATGATTGGGGGTTCTCCAGAACACAGGGAGCTGTATTAAAGGGCTGCAGCATTAGGAAGGCTGAGAGCCACCGGTAAGAAGGGAAACGAAAGTCTAGGGAAATACTGGGAAAGCTCCCCTGTGCTAACAATTGAACACAGTCCTGCAGGTTGTCTTTCCTCTAATGACCTTTAGTTCGGTGTCTTTTGAGTCCAGCATACCATCTCGTCTCAGCTAACCAGTTCTCCTGAAGCCTCTATGGGAGCTTTTAGACTTTTGGGAGCGATGATGGTTAGGTTTGCTCCAGTTGATGGCCAGGGTTGTAAATTTTGTATTGTTTCCCTTTCTCCTCCCCTCTCCCCTCCCCTCTCCCATCTCTCTCCCCTCCCCTCTCCGCTCCCATTCCCTCTTCTACCCTTCTGTCCCTTGCCCTTCCTTCCCCCCTCTTTTTTTTGTCTTTTACCCTCATTCCTTCTTTTCTTTTCTTTTCTTTTCTTTTCTATTTTCTTCTTTTCTTCTCTTTTCTTTCTTGTGGGGGAGGCAGGGTCTCATTTTTTTTTTTTTTTTACCTTGAACCTCCTTTGGAGCTAAGGATGGCCTTGAACTTTAACCCTCTATCCCCCAATTCCAGGCTCTGGGTGTGCACACCAAGTCTATTTTCCTGATGCTGGAGACCAGACTAAGCTTCCTTTGTGTCAGGCTAACATTGTACCAGTTGAACTCTATCTTCTGTCAACGTTTCATAGACTAGTTTCCTCCTGGACGTTGTTCTCCTGGTCCAGATGAGAACCTGGTACCAATATCTGTGACCCAAGTCTCTGTCACAGCAGAGCGGCTCCTACTTGATCTGAGGTCGTCACTTTGTCTCCGATGAATTTGGAACTGGAATTTCAAGATTCCTACACGGCCACGTTTTGCCTGAGTTTCTACTTGTAAAACAATATTCTGTAGTGGAGAGGCCTTTGAATTCTACCACCGTGTAGATTTAGTGGAGAGGAAGAAAGGGAGCAGGAGAGAGAAGAAAAGAGATGGAATGGGGACTAGAGAGATTAGAGTTTTATTCACCAGATCCAGTTCCATTCTAGGTGTAGGGCTCAAGCAGACCCAAGTATGGAAAAAAAAAGCCCAACTATCAAAAGAACTATCAAAAGGTCCAGCCATCAGATCCCACTTGGCTACCCTGACAATGTGTCTGAACTTACCAACTCACCTGAGCTCATTCTAACACAGACCTCCTTTTCTCCTTTTAAATCACTCCTGCAAAATTATTTGCAGATGTTTCAGTCACCTTGTCTCTGCCTTGCTTAGTAATTGATCTCTTTGTGTTGGAAAGTGGTTTGGGGGTGTATTCTGTGCCTAACCTGGGGTCCAGGAAGGCGTACCCCAGAGTGCATGCAGCCCTTCATTGAGAGTTTATGGAATTCAGGGTCGTCAGGTGTTGTGAGAGTGAATTTGGCCAGAAGTAAATGCAACCTGCTGAGGCTGCTATATTTCTAGTTTATTTTTTATTTTTTTGAGCCACTTTTCTTTCTTATGATCACTGTGTGAATTTTAGTAAGATAGTAAGTCACCATCTCCAGTCTTAAGAACATAATTCCATTCCTCAATAAAATGCATCCTATCTAAACCAAGAGAGGCATGAAGCAGTCAAGCTATTTCCAAAATTCACCCCATTACTTGGAGGTAATGTCTCTTTGCTGTGGATTGAGTGCCATCACTAGCACAACAGCCCCGAGTGGCTATCATTTTGTCTGATAGTTGGGACTATTGAAACTCAGAGGCAATTATACAGTTGAATTGTCTGAACAGTTGGTCAATGGCAGAATTAGAATGTTTAAGGTAATATTGTTTGACTTCAAACCCAAAGCCCAACCACCATCGGGTCACTTTCTCCCTCCTTCTCTATAAAGCTGACATGACATTTACTGTCACACTAGTAAACATTGGTCCATCACCCAAGTTCTAGTGGCCATAAGACTAGTCTCTCTTCTACATTTTACCTTTCAGTCAAGTATGGTAAATTGGGATTAGCTGACTATAGTGTGATGCTCTGAATAATGAGTGGATACATTTTTTTACCTGTAAAAGTAAAAAGAGAGGAAGAAAAGGAAACTGCCAGCTTGAGCTCATTAGATGCAAGATCCATGCATCCCTTAGAACCTCAGACATGCCCCCAACCTTAATGGGGACCATCAGAGGCAACACATCTCTTAGCTTTCCACATGTCTACTTTTAGGCTTCAAGCTCCTCCTCTTCCTCCCACTCTTCATCCTCCCCGTCCTCCTTATCTTTTCCATCCTCCCTTATCTTGTGTGTATTTCACTGGGCACACTTCTGTCCTTTAGGAAAAGTGAGTGGTTTATTCTGGTGCTGGACAACTGAAGACAGCTAGCTGTCTAGAAACTTCCCACCTTGAGGCCATTCGCTTTGTTCAAAAGGAAATTTTGCCCCTTTGCCTCTTTCTCTAAAACACATGCCTCAAAATTCCTGTATATATGAAGAGAAGAGACCATGTGTGTTGAGTCGAGGACTCTTATTCCTAGTGGAAAACTTTTTTAGTAGTCTTTCACTTGGCTTGTCTTCCCTGCCACTGGCTTAACTTCTTTGTAATGTATAAATAAGACTTCAGCAGACATTAAAGTTCAGGATATTTGGTCATCAATCCTCTGTCACAAGGACACTCACACCTAGTAACCCCTACTTCTTTACTCCTCTCCAGACCTTTGAAGTGGCCCAGAAGGTCCTTGTAGTAGTTTGAATGAAAATGTCTCCTATAGGTATAAACGCTAAGACTTGGCCCAAGGTTAATGGTGCTGTTTGTGGGGGTTGAAGGTGGTGTGGCCTTGTTGGAGGAAGTTTGCCACTGGAGGCTGTCTTTGAGAGTGTAAAAGTTCCACACTACTGTTAGTTTGCTCTGCTTCATTTTTGTACTAGTGGGTATGGGGTCCCACGATCTTGCTTCTGTTGTCGTATTTCCCTACTTTGATGGATTTTCGTGTCTGTACCTGTAAGACCACATAAACCTTTCTTCTTCGACTTTGCCTTGGTTATTGTGTTTTATCAAGGGACAGGAACGTAATCTACATAGTCCTGTCCATGATGCTACTCTCTCAAGCTTTTTGTAATGCTGTGCATACCCGAAGGCAGCGCGGTTCATAGACAGGCACTCTAACACTGTCCTCGCAGTACTTCCTCCTGTATCTATCTATAAGCCGCTTGAACAAGGCCCATGAGGCTATTCTGGGCTCATCCCAGTGTCCTCACAATAAAGATCTTATCCTGGGAATCTTATTTATGCTTCTTACTCTTTTTTTTTTTTTTTTTTTTTTTCTGAGACAGGGTTTCTCTGTGTAGCCCTGGCTGTTCTGGAACTCACTCTGTAGACCAGGCTGGCCTCAAACTCAGAAATCTGCCTGCCTCTGCCTCCCGAGTGCTGGGATTAAAGGCGTGCACCACCACGCCTGCCTTATTTATGTTTCTTTATTTCTGAAGCTTCTCTTTAGCCACTGCCTACACAGAGCTTAAGATCTGCCATAAATGATAAAGGCTCATTCTCCTTACTACCTTAAATTTACTTCCCTTCCACCCAATGCATTAACCTTTATTACTGTAAGTTATGGCTGTCAGAAGGGAGCTAAAGAACAAGGTTTGCTTCTCTGTAAGATATTGAGGCAGGTGAGTCACTGTAAGAGTGGGTTGGGGAATGGAGCATGAGTCACTTGGTAGATCCATAAAAAATGCATTATGTTCCTTTTAAAAGATAATTATCTCAGAGATGTTGTCTCAGTTCAGTTAAAGTTTCTTTCTGAGGGGAGAAATGTGGGGAAGGATAGGAACAAAGACAGAATGATGGATTTGCTTACAGACGACCTCACGGAGATGAAGAAGCAAGAGAGATGAGAGGGCCGGACACCAGCTGTGGGAGTCCTGACAGTAAGAGGATGTGAACTATCTCTGAGAAAGGAAGTCTTGTCACTGCTGCTACAAGCTCAACATTTGTTTGAAAACTGTGTTTCTTCCTATATTCTACCGTGCCCTGCTGTTTCTACATGAGAAAAAGCATGTTCACCCTTAACAGAGTTGACACATGACTTGTAGTTGGAATGATGTCAACTCTAGGAGGCAGGTTGTTCTTTTGATACTTCATGTTCTGTGGCAGATGTAAATGGAAAGTGGCTGCATTAGACTTAGCCAACGACCTGACCTCTCCATTTCAGCTTGGCATTTCCTCTCTTTACTATGCTTGTTATCTTAGTGTCTTGATGGAATGCTGGTTGAAACTCCAAAGCCCAAGTAAAATGCAGGTTTTCTCCTCCTGGACACAACGCCATTGATGAACATTCATAGATGAGGTGAACTTGATACTCAGTACAATGCCCCCTGTTCTCTATTTGGGTCACTTGTTCCTTTTCTCTGCCTTTTCTTGGATTAAGTAGTTTCCAAGGTCCAATTTCTTTCTTTCCTACCAACTCATTATTATTAGAAGTTTTAGCAATTTCTCAAAATTTATGTATGAACTCTAAAGTCATGATTGTACATTGAATTATGTGTTTAGGCAGGGGTCCACAACAGTCCTTTGTTTTCTGCTCCTAGGAGTAGCAAGCCTCTGCATTCACCACTTTTCGCTGTAAGCAGAGGTTTCTCTGACTAAAGCTAGGAGTTGCTTATGTCTATTGGTAGAACGTAGGGATTTAGAAGGGAATGTGCTGTTACACAAACTTAGTTTATCATCAGAGATATGCTCAATGAGTGGGCCTGCTACCTCCCTAGGCCTGGATTGTTACCCCTAGGCATCACTCTGAATCCACACCCCTGGAATGGGTCTTGAATCCCTTTGGAGGGCAGCTGGCTACCATCCTCATAGTCAAGCTACACTGCACAGGTGGGTGTATCTTGTTTCCCAAATAGTTTAATTGTACTCCCCCAATCCCATTTAATCACCCCTATCCCATATCCTCTTCTCCCCAATCCCTCTGTCTTGCTCTCTGACTGAAACTTCCCACCACAGTGATCCCCCTTTTACTTTCTTCTCCTTCCCTTAAGGATCCCCATCTCTTTCCTTGTTTTCTGGTTTGTACAGGTACTCCAAGTTAGACAGACCATACTAAGAAATTGAAGGTAGGGTGTTCATATGAGAAAGAACATGTAGCATGTGTCCTGTTAGGCCTGGGATACTTCACTCACAGTAATTTTTCTATTCATTTCCCTGAAAATTTCATTTTTTCTTTACAGCTGAGTTGTTGTCTTAGTTAGGGTTTTATTGCTGTGAAGAGATATCATGACCATAGTAACTCTTCTTTCAAAATAATCTTTTTATTGATTCTTTGTGAATTTTCATCATGCAACCCAATCCTACTCATCTCCCTGTCCTTTTGTATCCACACCCCGCCCTTGTAACCTCCCTCCCCAGTAAAATAATATAGAATAAAAAACATCTTGTCGTGGAAGCTGTAGTTTGTCATAGCATGCCACACAGTATGCCCTTTGGTCCATACATTTTTACCTGCAAATGTTCTTTGTAATGAGTCATTGGTCTTTTTTGAGGCCTCTGGCTATAGTGTAGCATAGCAACTCTTACAAAGGAAAAAAAATTAACTGGGCCTGGCTTACAGTTTCAGTGGTTTAGTTCATTATCATGGTGGGAAACATGGAGGCATACAGGCAGGCGTGGAGCTGGATAAGGAGCTGAGAGTTCTTTATCTTGATCCATAAGCAACAGGAAGAGAGCCACTAGGCCCAGCTTATGCTTCTGAGGCCTCAAAGCCAGCCCCTCAGTGACACACTTCCTCCAACAAGAGCACACCTTCTTCAACAGGACACACCTCTGGATTGTGCTACACCCTGTGGGTGTATGGGGGCCATTTTATTCAAACCACCACAGATGTATTCTATTGTATACATCTTTATTATTCTTTCATCTAAAATTTTATTTCATCTAGAATATTCTTTCATCTGTTTTGGGGCATCTAGACTGCTTCCATTTTTAAGGAAACCTTCAGACTGACTTCCAAAGATGCTCCACTACTTTCCATTGCCACTAGCAGTATATAAAGAATTCCATTTCCACACATCTAGTCAGGATTCATTATTAGTATTCTCGATGGCAGCCATTCTGACTGTAGTAAGAAAAAAACTTAAACAGTGAAATTCAATCTTTGTTTGTAGCTGTGTTTCCCTAATAGCTATGACTGATTAACTGTTAAGTGCTTACTAGCCATTTCTATTTCTTTTTGGCAGATATTTATATATTGAACAATTCTTACTTCTCTTGGATGAAGTCTACTTGGTGGATGATCTTTTTTTTTGGTGTGTTCTTGGATTTGGTTTGTGAATATTTCACTGATAATTTTACATCAATGTTTATGAGGGAAGTTGGTATGTAATTCTCTTTCTTTGCCAAGTCTTTGTGTGGTTTGGGTATCAGAATGAGTGTGGCCTCATAAAATGAATTTAGCCATGTTCCTTCTGTTTCTATTTTGTAGAATACTTTGAGGAGTATTGGTGTTAGCTCTTATATGAAAGGCTGGTATAATTGTGCTAGAACCATCTGGTCCTGGGCTCATTTTGAGGAGAGGGTCTTTTAATGACTGCTTCTATTTCCTTAGAGGTTATAGGTTTATTTGAATCGTTTATCTGGTCTTTATTTAACTTTGTTAGGTGGTGTATATCCAGATAATTGTCCATTTATTTTAGATTTTCCAATTTTGTGGAGTATAAGTTTTTGAAGGAAGACTTAATGATTCTTTGGATTTCCTTGGTGCTAATTGTTATACCCCCCTTTTTGTTTCTGATTTTGCTACTTTAGATATTCTCTTTCTGCCTCTTAGTTAGTCTGGCTAATGGTTTGCCTATGTTATTGTTTTTCTCAAAGAACCAGCTCTTTCTTTAATTGATTAGGTGTACTTTTCTCTTTGTTTCCATTTTATTGACTTCAGCCTTGAGTTTGATAATTTCTTGCAGTCTATTCCTCTTGGGGGTGTTCGCTTCTTTTTGTTCTAGAGCTTTCAGGTATGATATTAAGTCACCAGGACCGATCTCACTAATTTCTTTATGAAGGCACTTAGTACTATGAACTTTCTTCTTAGCACTGCTCTCGTCGTGTCCTATGAATTTGTCTGTGTGCCGTGCATTTACTTTCATTGAGTTCTAGGATGTCTTTAATTTGTTCCTTTATTTCTTCCCTGACCCAGTAGTTGTTCAGTAGAGAGTTGTTTGTAGGCTTTCTGTTGTCGAAGTCCAGTTTTAATCCATGGTTGTCTGGTAAGATAGAGGAGATGATTTCAATTTTCTTGAATCTGTTGAGACTTGCTTAGTGACTCAGTATAGGATCAGTTTTGGAGGAGGTTCTGTGAGGTACTGAGAAGAAGGTATATATCCTTTTGTGTTTGGGCGAAATGTTTTGTAGATATATGCTAGAACCATTCCAACCATAATGTCTGCTAGTTCCATTATTTCTCTGTTTAGTTTCTGTCTGGATGACCTGCTCATGGGTAAGAGTGGGGTTGAAATCTTCCACTATTAATATGTGGTCTTTAATGTGTGGATAAAGCTTTAGTAATGTTTCTTTTATGAATGTGAATGCCCTTGCATTTTGGGCATAAATGTTCAGAATTGAGATTTTTATCTTGGTGGATTTGTCTTTTGATGAGTATGAAGTGTCCGTCCCCTTCTCTTTTGACTAATTTTGGTTGAAAGTCTATTTTGTTAGATATCGCTATACCACCATTTGGCTTCTTGGGAAATTTATTTGGAAAATATTTTTCCAACCCTTTACTCTGAGGTAGTTTGTATCTTCGATGGTGAGGGCTTTTGTTTGTTTGTTTGTTTGTTTGTTTTTGTCTGCCACAGAAGGATGGTTCCTGTTTTTGTCCCCATTCTGTCAGCCTGTGTCTTTTCAATGGGGAACGAAGCCACTGATAATGAAAGATATTAATGACTGATGATTAATTCCTGTTATTTTGTTGTTGGTGTTGGTGTGTGTGTATGTGTGCTTCCTTTCTTTGGGTTTGGCTGGTGTGAGATTATTCAATGCCCATGTCTCATGGGTGTTGTTAACCTCCATGGGCTGGAGTTTTCTTTCTTTCTTTCTTTCTTTTTCTTTCTTTCTTTCTTTCTTTCTTTCTTTCTTTCTTTCTTTCTTTCTTTCTTTCTTTCTCTCTCTCTCTCTCTCTCTCTTTCTTTCTCTCTTTCTAAAATGATTTATTTTATGCATATGAGTGCACTGTAGTTGTACAGATGGATGTGAGCTTTCATGTGGTTGTTGGGAATTGTTATTTATTTATTTATTTATTTATTTATTTATTTTTTTAAGGCCTTTGCTAGCTCTGGTTGGTGCAGTTCGCTCTGGTCAACCCCACTCACTCTGGTTGACCCTGCTCACTCAGTCCCTGCTTGTTCTGGCCCAAAGATTTATTTATTATTATACATAAGTACATTGCAGCTGTACAAGAAGAGGGCATTGGATCTCATTGTGGGTGATTGTGAGCCACCATGTGGTTGTTGGGATTTGAACTCAGGTTCTTCAGAAGAGCAGTCAGTGCTCTTAGCTATGGAGCCATCTCACCAGCCCATGGAGTTTTCTTTCTAGTACCCTCTGTAGGGCTGAGTTTGTGGATAGAAATTGTTTAAATTAGACTTTGTAATGAAATATCTTCTTCCCTTCATTTATGTGATCAGAAGATTTGCTGGGTATAGTAGTCTGGGCTGGCATCTGTAGTCTCTCAGAATCTGCAAGATCCTGCAAGCCCAGGCCCTTCTGGCTTTTCAAATCACCACGGAGAAATCTGGTGTAATTCTAATAAGTCTACTTTTATATATTACTAGGCTATTTTCTCCTCCAGCTTTTAATATTTTTTTCTTTGTTGTGTATGTTTAATGTTTTGGTTACTGTTTGGCAAGGGGACTTTCTTTTCTGGTCCAATCATTTGCTGTTCTGTAAGCCTCTTGTATTTATAGGAATGTCCTTATTTAGGGCAGGAAATTTTTCTTCTATGATTTTTGTTGAATATGTTTTCTGTTTTTTAAAGATGGATTCTTCTTCCTTTTTTTCATATTATTCTTAGCTTTGGTCTTTTCACAGTGTCCCAGATTTCCTGGATGCTTCATGTTAGAAATTTTTTAGATTTACCATTTTCTTTTACCAGTGAATCTATTTCTTCTGTCATATCATCAGTGCCTGAGATTCTCTGTTCCATCTCTCGTTTTCCTCTTGGTGATACTTGCATCTCTATCTCGGTTTGCTCAGTTTGTGCTTTCTTTATTGTCTGTATTTCAATTTTCAGATCTTAAACAGTTGCTCTGTTGGATGTAAAGTCAAAAAAATTTTTTTCCCATTTGTGGGCTGCACTTACTCAACTGACAGTTTTCTTTAGAAGATTTTAATTTCATTAGACCCCATTTGTTGAGTGTGAGTCTTATTTTCCCTGCTGCTGAAATCTAATTCAGAAAGTAGTTGCCTGGACCTGTATGCTGAGGCACAGTTCTTTTTTCTTTAGTTGATTTAGCAACTGTTGTTACAGGTGTTAGTCATGTTGAAGGTTTCGATCAATTTGGAGTTGTGTTTTGTACTATATAAAGGATAGGGATCTAATTTTATTTTTCCACATGTTGACATCCAGATTTCCTGAAACCATTTGTGGGAAATGCTGTCTATCATTTTATAATGTATATTCTAGGCAATTTTTTTTTTGGTGTGTGTGTCAAGAATAAGGTAGGAGTAGTTGAGTTGTATAGACTTATAGGTGGGTCATTTATTCTATTATTCTATTCTTCTACCAGCACTATGTTGTTTCTGTGGCTCTGTAGTGTAACTTGAAATAGGTCTTTTCTACTTCTATGTAAATTAAATATTTTTCTGTATTTGTAAAGTGTAATTCTTTTTTAAAATTTTATTTTGGGGGCTGTATTTTAATTGCACCACTTCTCCTTTCCCTTTCCTTTCTCCAAACCCTCCTATACAGCCCTCCCTACTCTCCTTCAAATTCATGAAATTTTCATTAATTATTACTGCATGCACATATGTTAGTTGATTGGAATTGCATTGATCTGTAAATTCCCTTTAGTAAAAAGGCTATCTCTACGATGCTAGTTCTTTCAATACAACAGCATGGATGTCCTTCTCTTTTCTCATGACTTTGTCAGTTTTTATTTTTTCATTGTCTTAAAACACATTCTTAAGGCCTTTTGTTTCTTTGGTTAGATTTATTTCTAAGTATTTTAATTTTGGTGGTTATTGTGGATAGAATTGATCCCTTGATATTTTTTTTAGTTTGCTTGTAATTGGTATATAGGAAGGCTAGGCTACTGATTTATCTGTCTGTTAATCTTGTATCCTGTCACTTTGTTAAATGTATTTTTCAGCTGTATGAGCTTTTGGGTGGAATCTTTAGGGATTCTTATAATACAGAAACATATCATTTACAAATAAGCATACTATAACTTCTATTTGTATTCCTATTATTTCTTTCTCTTATATGTATCTAGCTAAGACCTCAAGCACTATATGCAACATGGTGCAGGGAAGAGAGTAGACACCTTTGATGATATATGTGAGTGCTGAGTTTTTCTCCATTTCATACGGTATTGGCTAAAGGCATGCTATATATCGTCTTTATGATTTTGAACTATGCTCCATCCATCCTTAGCTTTTTCATGACTTTTATAATGAAGGGATGGTGAATTTCTTGGAGGATTTTTATTTTTTTAATTGAGATAATATGTGATTTCTTTTTGTGTTCATTTGTGTGATGTATTGCATTTATTGATTTATGCATATTGAACCATCATCGAATCTGGAATGAAACCAATTTGATCGTGAAGAATGTTCCTTTTTGATGTGTGCTATTGAATTCAGCTTGCCAGTATTTCATTGAGAGCTTTTTCATCTTCATTCATCTGGGAAATTGATCTGATTTTTTTTTTTTTGTATCCTTGTCTGGTTTTATCAGGGTAGAGCTGGCTGTATAAAGAGAGTTTGGAAACATAATTCATTTTCTAATTTATAGAACATTTGAGTAATATTGGTCTTCTCTGAAAATCTGGTAGAATTCTGGAGTGAAGCATGTGGAAGCTGGGCTGTTCATGGCTGGTTCAATTTCTAGTTATAGGAGTATTATTTATTTCATCTTGTATGAATTTTGGTAAATAATATGCATCTAGAAACTTATCCAGTTTTTAGGTTTTCCAGGATCACAGAATATTGGTTTTTAAAGTATGCTTTTATGATTTATGAATTCATTCGTATCCATTGTAACATTTCTCCTTTCCTCTCTAATTTCATTACTCTGTATATCACTTTCCCTGTCTTTTGGTTAATTTGGATAGGGGTTTGTCAATCTTGTTTACTTTGCCAAAGCACTAGCTCTTTGTTACACGTATTCTTTCTATTGATTTTTTTTTTCCCATTCCTATTTCATTAATTTCGTTTCTGATAGTAACTATTTCTCTGCTGGGGCTCAGCCCTGGTGATGGCCAGGTTCTGCACAGGAGATAAGGTGTCAGCAAAGGAGTGAGCCAGGCATGGTGGTCTGGGGAATTTTGCAACTTGACTGACTGGCAGTCAGGGTGCTTCCTTATTTATACAGAACTCAGTAGGCAGGGAAAGATTCATGTTGTTCCAAAACAGAGATCACATCGTTTCTGTCACCAGACACATGTTTTAACTT
Source organism: Mus pahari (assembly GCF_900095145.1). NCBI lineage: Eukaryota > Metazoa > Chordata > Mammalia > Rodentia > Muridae > Mus > Mus pahari. The sequence continues at coordinate 163,958,602 of NC_034590.1, read as the reverse complement.
CTTCTTGGTCACAAGTTTAGTCATCATTGATAAACTGTGACAGAACGAGTTATCTTTTGCAATCATTTTTCCTCATCAACCTCATAATCCAGCTTTTAAGAATCTTGCAGTTTTAAGGGCCCTAGGCAGAAAGAAAATTTCCTAGCCAGCCTCAGCAGATTGCCATGTCCTAAGCAGTATATTGTCAGCTTTTAATGGTTCAAGTGTTCATTGTCATTAGACCCAAGAAAAAATCTTCAGGTCAAAGTTGCTGCCGTTATTATGCAATTCCTGGCCATAATACAGTATTTATACTTTATATATTTGTAGAATTAATTTATATGTCTAATCTTGGTATTGTTTTGTTCCCTGTTCATATGATACCACAACTTTTAGAAGGGAGGTCTTAATACTTTATTCTTTTACCATTTTTCCACATTAGTTTTTGAATCTATCAGTACAAGCCCCTGTGTAGGTCAGAGATAACTCTGGCCAATCTAACTTTATTGATGTATCCTTTCCTCAATGATCACACCACATGCAGTCCCTGATCTTTTATGCCACATAATTGTCTAAGCATATGGTAGAAAGAGACTTAATTTGATCTGCTGCCAACTTCTCTAGTCCATCAAATCTTATTTTTTATTGGATATTTTCTTTATCTACCTTTCAAATGTTATCCCCTTTCTTGGTTCCACCTCTGAAAAACACCCCCCCATCCCCTTCCTCCTCTCCCTGCTCACCAACCCACCTACTCCTGCTTTCTGGCTCTGGCATTCCCCTATACTGGGGCATACAGCCTTCATAGGACAAAGGGCCTCTCCCATTGATGTCTGACTAGGCCATCCTCTGCTGCATATGCAGCTAGAGCCATAAGTCCCACCATGTGTGCTCTTTGGTTGGAGGTTTAGTACCTGGGAGCAGATTTCACTTTGTTCTTATTATCTTGTAATCCACCCCAAGTAAGTACAGGGGTAGATGTTCCAAGAGTATCTTGGATCTAGAGTCTCATAAGATCTCTGCTCTTTTCATGTGAGTCAAAAACCACAGGGCATGAAGAAGACCTTCAAGCAGGGCCCTCTAAAGATATCTCCCTAAAAGCAGGAGAGGTAGAATGCTCAGTATTTCCCTGCGGAAGCTTAGAAGCATAGTCCTGGAAGAAGGCATAAATGATTAATAAGAAATTCCCCCACAATCCAATTTCCCCAAGAAGTACAAATATTAAAAGCTCCCCAAGCATGTAATACATGAAGATCAAGACCAAAAGTGAAAGATGACACAGCATCAATTGCATCATGTGGCTTAGCTTTGCTGGACCTTTGTCAAGCAGCTGTGTTGGCTTCATGATGTCTGCTGTTCTCATTAGATACGGAGATCAAGACCAAAAGTGAAAGATGACACAGCGTCAATTACATCATGTGGCTTAGCTTTGCTGGACCTTTGTCAAGCAGCTGTGTTGGCTTCATGACGTCTGCTGTTCTCATTAGATATGGCTGTGACATTTTTCCATATGTCCAGGTTTTGGGTTTGTTTTGTTTTTATGTTTCTAGGGCCATGTGGTATATCATTAAACTTTATTTAAGAGGCTTGAAATTTTTTGAGGTCTTTATTTAATGCTATGAACCTTTCAGTTAGGACTGCCTTTCTTGTTCCTATAGATTTTGGTATGTTACACTTTCATTTTCTCTCAGTTCTAGGAAAACTCTAATTTCTTTTCTGGTTTCTTCAGTGAGCCATTCATCATTGAATGTATGTTATTTAATATCTATGAGTTTGCGTGCTTTCTGTGGCATCTCTTGCTGTTGATATATAGCTTTATTCCATTGTGGTCTGAACAAACAGAGGAAGTTATTTTAATATTCCCATATTTGTTAGGGGTCACCTTAGGTCCTAACATGTGGTTTATTTCCTGGAAGGTTCTATGAGCTCTGAAGAATGTATATTCTTTAATGTTTGCATGGACCCTCTAGATGTCTGCCATGTCCTTTTGATTTATAGTTTCATTTAATTCCAACATTTCTCTATTCTTTTTCTTTCCCAGATGACCTGTGTATTGGTGATAATAAAATATTGAAATCTCTTACTATTATGAAGTTGGGATCAATATGGGGTTTATCCACACTACTGTTCATTCCCTGGAGGTGGAAGCACCTGTATTTGATGTGTCTATGTGTATATGTAATTGTAATATAATTATTGATTATTTTTTAATGAATATTTACTTATGCTTCTTAAAAATCAAATATTCTATTTTTTCATTTATTAGGAATACTCAACATATTATGGTTATTTTTAAAGACTTTTATTTTCAACTATGTACACAGACATACACTTGTGAACTCGTGTGTGCATGAGTATGTGATGTGTGTGTGTGTGTGTGTGTGTGTGTGTGCGCGTGCTCACGTGTGTTTGCAAGCACATAAATGCAGGGGCCCAATGAGAACAGATAGGATGTCAGAGTCCATGGAGCTGGAGTTATGGTGACTGAGATGCCATGTGGGTGCTGAGAGCTGAACTCCGATCCTGTGCAAGAGCAATAAGTTCTTCCAACCCCTGAAACACCTCTCTAGATCCTATTATTATAACTTTTTTAACAGTTAATTTTGCTGAAAAAATGACAAGGAAGAGTTTACTATAAATTGATATCAGCTCCAGTCCTTTACTTCTTTTAGCAAGCTGAGTTTTGGCCTGTGTGTTATTCTTTCTTCTACAAAAGCTCTTTAGTTTTTTTTTTTTTTTTTCCTTATATACCACTTGGGCTACAAGTGGAATCTTCCATTTTTTTTCCCCTGACAAAGTCTTTATTTTTCATTCATATTTGAAGTTTTTTTTTTTCCTTTTTTCTACATATAGAAATCTGGGTTGATTTCCCCCTTTAGCTTTAAACATACCACTCAGCTCAGTGTCTTCTTTCTTGATGTCTGACAAGAAGTCCTCTGTAACTTTTAGCCATGTTCTGATGTAGGCAATACATCTTTGTTTCCCTCTGAGTGCCTGTACTGGCTAGTTTTGTTTCAACTTGACACAGCTGGAGTTATCACAGAGAAAGGAACTTCAGTTGGGGAAATGCCTCCATGACATCCAGCTGTAAGGCATTTTCTCAATAGTGATCAAGGGGGAAGAGCCCCTTGTGGGTGGGGCCATCTCTGGGCTGGTAGTCTTGGATTCTATAAGAGAGTAAGCTGAGCAAGCCAGGGGAAGCAAGCCAGTAAGTAACATCCCTCCATGGCCTCTGCATCAGCTCCTGCTTCCTGACCTGCTTGAGTTCCAGTCCTGACTTCCTTTGGTGATGAATAGCAGTGTGGAAGTGTAAGCTGAATAAACCCTTTCCTCCCTCATGTTTCTTCTTGGTCATGATTTTTGTACAGGAATAGAAACCCCGACTAAGACAGTGCCTTTAAGATTTCCTCTTTGGAAGCCATTGAAGAGAACTCTTAAATATTGTGATAAGGATGCTGAATGTAGGTCTCTACAATTGATGGCTTCCTGTGGGGGATGGGGAAGGTGGGGAAGGACTCAGTTTTCTTTAAGGGGCTGGCCACTGGAAGTGTGACCATGCTCCAGTGAGTGTGACCATGCTCCAGTGAGTATGACCATGCTCCAGTGAGTGTGACCACGCTCCAGTGAGTACATGGACACTAATTGGACTTGTTTTTTTTCTCTTCTTCTTTTTAATTTATTTTTATTTTTTTTTATTTTGTGGGGACCAGGAGATCACAAGTGTAGCGGTGGTGGTGGTGGTCAGACCTGAGGGAACTGGGAAAAGAGTATGATGAGGGTGCATTTTGTGAAATTCCCAAATAATCAATAAATATATTACATTGGAAAAGTATTAAAGGGTATAAAAGCATTCATTTTTCTCATATGTACATTATACTTTAAGGTTGGTGAGATGACTCAGTGGTTAAGAGCACCAACTGCTCTTCTAGAAGTCATGAGTTCAATTCCCAGCAACCACATGGTGACTCACACCCATCTATAAAGGAATCTGATGCTCTCTGTTGGCATGCAGATGTTCATATAGACAGAACATTCATATATTAAAAAAATATACTTCAATAAATCTAAGGTTTTGTTTTGTTTTGTTTTTCAGGACAGCTCTGTCAATCTTAAAACTGGCTTTAAATTTACAAAGTGCTGGGATTAAAGATATGCACCACCACTCCAGGCAACCTAAAATGTTTTAATAAATATTTTAAAATATTTTATATGATAAATCTATTCTTTGAAAATTAGAAAAAGATTTCTTTTTTTGTTTGTTTTTTTTTAAAGATTTATTTATTATATGTAAATACAGTGTAGCTGTCTTCAGACACTCCAGAAGAGGGNNTCAGATCTTGTTACGGATGGTTNTGAGCCACCATGTGGTTGCTGGGATTTGAACTCCGGACCTTCGGAAGAGCAGTCAGGTGCTCTTACCCACTGAGCCATTTCACCAGCCCTCTTTTTTGTTTTTTAAATCAGTTCAAATGCAATATGTCCCCTCTTTCTCTCCCATTATTAGCATTTGGCATTCTCTGACTTTACATTCTCTGACTTTACATGGTACTTACGTTTTTATTAGAGACTTTATTGTTTTAATTGCGATGATTCTAAACTCCACTTTAAATATTTCTCATGTCTTTGTAATGCTTGAGTTTGCTTTTGCATTTTTATGGTTTTTTTTTTGTGTTTTTCTTGGCTTTTTTGGTATGCCTTGAAAGCTTTTTTTAAAGATCTGATATGTTATACATGTCAATAGTACTGTAAGTGTGTGTGTGCATGTGCGCCCATGTATGTGTGTTGTGTGTGCATGTGTAACCTGAGTGTCTTGTGTGTGTATATGTGTATGTGTGGTCATGTTTGTGTATGCATATGTGTGTCTTGTGTGTGTATGCATGTGTGCATGCATTCATGTGTGTGTGCATGTATGTGTGCATGAGTGTGTATGTGTGTGCATATGTTTTTGTTTTGTATGTGTGTGTCTTGTGTGTATGTGTGTACATGCATGTGCGCATGTGTGTGTGCATATGCTTGGAGATGAGCATAGTATTCTTGTTTTGATTACTATTAGCACATATTAATTATACAAAACAGTGGATCTTATGCCATTTTATTCAAGTGGGCAATGCACTTTAATCATATCCAGTCCTCTAATTACTTATTCCTGCCTCCTATCCCATTTGTTCCAAATAGTCTCCCTTCTGTATAATGTCTTTTTTCAGAACTAGTTGGCTTTATTTTAAAATATAACATATTTTAATTAATTATTAGAGACTTTCATGCATGCACACAATGTATTTTGATGTATTTACCCTAAACCCTTAATTATATCTTCCCCTAGATCCACCTCACCCTGTCATAACACTTAGAGTTCCATTTGTGCTGACCATGTACTCATGTGTGTGAGGCCAGCCAGTAGGGTGTGTGTAGTCTACCTACAAGGAACCACAACCTTCAGGGTAAACAGATAATCCATTTCCCAGAATTCAACTGTCAATAGCTTCTTAGCTGGGGATGGGGGTTCACTAGCCTATGCCCCCCACATTCATGCCTGTCAGAAAGTGTCTTCTATACATGAGAGGGAAACTTCACTCAAGAAATCTAAACAAGACCTAAAAATTAGCAGTGTTGTTCACACAAATATGTGAACATTATAATCAAAGAATGAGAGAATATGAATTTGAGAAGAGTAGGAGAGACATAGGAGCAACTGGAGGATGGGGAAGAAATGATGTAAGTATAGTACTCACATATTTCTTAATAAGTATAAGCATCTAAAGTTTGCAAGACCAAGGGGCATCTCTTCCCAACGATGGCTGACTAGACCATCTTCTGCTATATATGCAGCTAGAGACATGAGCTCTGGGGGTACTGATTAGTTCATATTGTTGTTGAGGGTATAGGGGACATTCAGGATAGCATTTGAAATGTAAATGAAGAAAATATCTAATAAAATAAGTTAAAAAATAAGTATAAGCATCTATGTTTGTGTATGAGATAAGAATGTACCACTTACTGCATCTCATATTTGCATTTACTTTGAGGGTTTCCAGTTCCATTCATTTTCCTCCAGATAACAAAGTCTGTTCTTTCTGGAGAATGATTTTCCTTCTGATAGACATTTTAACCTGTCACTCAGAGGGCTTCCAGGGTGATTTCTTATGCTTATCCTTGAGTGATAGGGTTCAGATTTTCTAGTCACTCATTGGGCTTAGACTGTAGATTAATTTATCAGAAGTATTTTGATAGCGTCTGCTTCCTGCTAGAATCTGAGTTTCCCTGTTTGGCTTTGTGTCCTCAGAAACACAGCCTAGAGCCATGGCTTTTAACCTTCCTTATTCTGTGACTCCCCTTCCCCCCTTTTCCTTTATTCTTCTCTCATATATTACACATCAACTGCAATCCCTTCCCACCTCTGCTCCTACCAGCTTTCTCCATCTCCCATCCCCTCTCTCCCCCCAGTTAGACTTCTTCTCATTTCCCTTCAGTAAAGGGCAGTCCTCCCGAGGCTCTCAACCAAACATGGCATGTCAAGTTGTAATAAGACTAGGCACCTCCCCTCATATTAAGGTTGGACAAGGCAAACCAGTAAAGGCAAAGGGGTCCCCAAAGCAGGCAAATGAATCAGAGGCAGCCTGCCTGCCTCCACTGTTAGGAGAAGACCAAACAACACAATGATAACATATATGCAGATGACCTAGGTCAGATCCACCCAAGGCCCCTGATGATTGGCTCAAATTCTGGGAGTCCCTCTGAGCCCCATTTAGTTGATTCTGTGGGCCATTTTCTTGTGGGGTCCTTACCTTTCTGGCTCCTACAATCCTTCTTCAATCTCTTCTGCAGGATTTCCTGAGCTCTGCCTAATGTTTGGCTGCCAGTCTCGGTATCTGCTCCCATCAGTTGCTGGGTTAAGCTTCTCTGATGACAATTATGCTAAGCTCCAGTCTATGAGCAGAGCAGAGTATCATTAGGGATCATTTCACTGAATTTATTTATTTATTTATTTATTTTAAAATTGTAGGTCTCTGGGCTTTCCAGCTCCTGGTTGCTGACTCTCTAGGCAATGTCAGGCACGGGCTCCTTCTCCTGGCATGGGTCTAGAGATGGACCAGTCAATGGTTGGCCACGCACAAAAGTCCTGTGCCACCTTTTCCTTGACACATCTTGTAGGCAGATCAAATTTTAGGTCAAAGGTTTTGTGGCTGGGTTGGTGTTCCAAACCCCCCACTGGGTCCCTTGCCTGGTTACAGAAGACGACTGGTTTCAGCTCCATATCCTTTTCTAGGGACACCATTGGTGTCTCAGGGATCCCAAACCCTCCACCGCGACCCTTGCCTGGTTACAGAAGATAACTGGTTTCAGCTCCATATCCTTTACTAGGGACACAGTTGGTGTCTCAGGGATCCCAAACCTTCCACTGGGACCCTTGCCTGGCTACAGAAGACAACTGGTTCAGGCTCCATATCTGTTGCTAGGGTCATTTTCATGGATTCCTGGGAGTTTCCATGGCACTAGGTTTCTACCTCTCCCTGAAATGCCATCACCTTCAGTCATCTCTCCCAGTTGTTCTCTTCCTCCACTCCAACCGGATCCCTTCTGTTCCCATCCCCAAACAACATCATGAAATGTGCAGGTAAATGGATGGACCTAGAAAAAAATCACCCTCAGGTAACGCAGACCCAGAGAGACAAACATGGATGTACTCACTTATAGGTGGATATTAGCTGTAAAAAGCAATCATGTTACACTCCACAGACTCAGAGAGGCTGAGTAACAAGGAGGGCTCAGTGTGGGATACATGGCTCTCACTGGGATGCTTTAGCACTGTTCCTCATGTTGTGGTCATCCCCAACCACAAAATTATTTTTGTAGCTACTTCATAGATGCAATTTTTCTACTGTTATGAATTGCAATATAAATATCTGATAGGCAGATGATTTGTGACCCTTGTGAAAGTGTTGTTTGACCTCCCCTAAAGGAATCACCACCCACAGGTTGTGAACTGCTGGTCCAGAGGAAGAGCTGATCACATAAACCAGTGAATATCATCATTTTCTCTGACTTGAGACAGAGGGGATGTGATTGAAGAAATGAAAGAAAATTGAATTTGGAGTAGTCTACCAGACTTCCTTATGTCCATGTTTGACTTAAAATTAGCCTTTATATATATATACATCCCGTTGCGATTACCAAGGACATCACTAGTGACTCTTTGCAGTCAGTAGAATCCTGTGTACAGTAAGCCCCACTTTCACAGGGAAGACATTCATTTTCCATTTCTGTGCTTGGGTATTCTCTAGTTGCTTGTCCTGGTATTGGAATCCTAGGTTATTCTTGTCTGTTATACAGTAACATGGATCAAAACCACTTATGTAATTTTTAAAAAAGAAGGTTTTTGACTCATGAGTATCACTCAGGGCTCAGGGATGGAATAAAGTGAAAGTCTTGGATACAAGATGAAGGTATGTGTAGATGAAACAGCTTGGGCTTTCCATACATCAACTTTTCTATAGTACTACTGTACTGTTACTCATGTAGTTTGCGAGATTCACATGTAAGGTTTAGCTATCACAGGCTGTACCTGAACTAAGAAATTGATTTGAATCTTAAATAAATATTATCCACCAATACAAGGCCAACACAGAAACAAGTAAAGCTGCCGCTGCTCCCCATGAACTTTATAAAATGAGCATCTTGATCAGCATTCAGGGGACATGACAGAGTGAGAGTCAGACTGTGATGGCACTCCCCTAACTTAGGATGGATTTCTAATGATGTGTTTACAGGAAATCTGAGGTCATGTTCCTTTTCCTCCTCTTGAAAGATCTATTTTATTACTTTATGTGTGTGGTCTATGAGGTGTCCATGAAGGTTAGAAGACAATGTGAAATCCTCTGTACCTGGACTTACAGGTATTTCTGAGCTGCCATGTGGGTGCTGGGAACAGAACCTGGGTCCTTTGCAAGAGCAGCATGTGCTCTTACTTACAGAGCCATCTCTCCAGCCCCACGAAGACTTGCTTCTAAAGGCATCCTATAACTGGTTAATGCGGGGGGGAAAAGTCAGCATCCAGACCCTTAAAGTGGTTGTCATAACCTGAATCATTCTTACACGGAGGCTGAGATAAAGACACCAAGGAGACTCCTGGGTATGGGGTCAGGCCACCACCATGACGGCAAAGTGTACAGGGGATGATGGAAAATGCATAGTAAAGAATCACTGCTACTGAAGGGACAGAGGCAGGAGGATTACCAGTGTATATCTGCATGAGCCCAGACAGAGAATTCAAAACTAGCCTGGATAAGTTAGCATAACTCTCTATAAAATTGGAACAAAAATAAAAATAAAAAATGAAGGCACTTCTGAGTTGGGTACTATGACTGGTGGCCACTTTGTTCCAGGGTACTTTGGGGAGCCTAATTATATATTCTATATTATCTGTGTAGAAGATAAAGGGGAGAATTATTTAAGTTTCTTAAGTTTGCAGCTGTACAGACACCAGACCATCTGTATCTCCAGTTTGCATGGCATGAGTGCTGATTGGGTCTGGGGTGTCAGTTGCCACAGTCTGAATGAACGCCAAGTGAAGCAAGAGGCCTGTGATAAAGCACTGTTAGAGGGAGCTTGTGTGGAAAGGTTTATGTTTCTACAACAGCAACTGGAAGAAGCAGAGCCAGCATGAAGCTCAATCAATGGCTGGGCGAAATTTCATGGGATGAAATCCCATCTTTCTCAGGAAACACATCTACTGGGCCCATGTCTTAATTTACACTTACACTGGGTTGAATCATGCATGTGCCACAAATAGCTACTATTCAGGTAAAAATTTCTCTGAAAAACATTAGAGTTCAACATTGTTAACAAAGTTAGGGCTTTTCATTAACCTCCTGAGGAAGATATGAGACTGTCTCACATTGATATGTTTGCATGTATAATACTATTCATGTAAGGATTGGATAAATATGTCAATAGTTCTAAGCATAAAATGGTAAAGATGAGGAAACTCAGGTGGTTTTTTAATAGACAGAAAAGTACTTTTTAGTTCATGAGTTTTTCAGAGCGTCTTTCAGATTCGAGAGACATCGGTTTGATTTCTTTTAGTTGGCATGGAAACAGTTGGCACATCTGCCATCAGAATGTTTTCAAACTTTTACCAACAGACACATTCTAAAGCAGGCCAGCGTTAGTATTCAGGTCAGTGCGCACCAGCTAGCTCTGGGAAGGAAGGCAGCTGCTTTCTGCTAATTGCAAATTTAACTTAAAGTCAGTAGAGCCATGAGCTGTGGTGATTACAGGGGCAAGATTCAGAGATGGGGCTATGATTCTCGCTACCTTTTCCTGTAGTGGGCTGCTAATGTTGGGTACTATGCCCTCTCATGGAAGGACTTGTAAGAAAAACTTTCTAAATGTTAAGGCATTCTTGGGTAAGCTGGTCATGGGTCACTGACCAGCCGTCATTTTTATTCTGTGTGTCCCTGCCCTCGAGGTTATAAGAACAGCCTGACTGCTTAACTGCTATCTGTCTGCTTCTGTAAACAGCGCTTGCTTGCTTTCTGCAGATGGCCACAGCCGTCTTACTTTATATTTCACACAATTGTGATTTGTGCTTTTGAAAGCTCAAGCAAATTGGAGGTCGGGGTTGCTACCTGGTACTCTGTATGGGACATCCCTGCTGGCAGAGAATAAAAGCTCTATCTAATTTGACTTATTCAAGCCTCATGGGTGGTCTCTTTTTGGGTATCCCATAATATTCCGGAGAATTATTGTTTCAAGCAGTAGTATATACATGAGTACACTGATGCCTTGACCTTACAGAAGAAAAGCGACAGTGAAGGTGGACACTAGTGGCACTGCCTCCAGAGCACACATGTCTGCCATCTTCCTGGACTCCTTTGAAACTTCTGGAGGTATTGCTTCAAATTTTGTCCCTTCTTAATGATGTACAGACACTTCTTAAGCAGACAATTCAGGCTTAACAATGGCAGCTGTTTTAGGACTGGTGTGTGTATCCTCTCAGAATTTGTATATCTGAACCCTACTGCCCACTGTAAAGGCATTTTGGGGTAAGGCTTTGGAGATGTGGTTAGGTCAGGAAGGAACATGCTCCACAGATGTTGTTTAGAGTATTTCTGATGAAGTAGATCCTTTATAAAAGAGACTATGGGAAGCTCTCATGCTCCTTTTTAGTCTGTAAAGACAGACTGCCTTCATTGAAAGCAAGATGGCAGCCTTTGCCAACAACAGGGATGCTGTAACCTTGAATTTGGGGTTTCCAACCCCCAGAACTATGAGAACTACATTTCTACTGTTTATCAACCATTCACCTTACAGTATTTCTATTATAGCAGCCTGAAATGACCAAGACATAGCAAGCCTTTAGACACAGCAGCTCGAGGTTAGGCCATTTCTTTTTATGAACTACACACACTTGCTTATTTCACTGGTCTCTCAGTTCAGGTCATTCATAATTTCCTACTTTTCTCTGCATCAAGAATACAGAAGTGTGTGTTCTCAATGTGCTACAGTAAAGGACACTTCCAACATTGTGATATTGAATTTGTCAGATCGTGACAGACTGTAACCACAGATGGTTTTCTCAGCTTAATACAGTATGGAAGAGAATACGTAGTGAGGGATGGATATTGTTGATTTGTTCAACTATCCAGAAAAAAAAATATGGAGTGTGACCCAGAACCTAAGGAACACATGATGATAAAACAAGTAAATGGAAAACCTGGGACTTTAAGTCCCCAAAGCCACCTAAAATGTTGGGAATTGTAGTGACATAAGGTTTTCCACTGACCCATGGAGTAGGGGGAGCCCTAATGCTTAGCAGTGACAAGAGACAGGAAAGGGAACCCACCCACATGATTAAACAGAACTCAACGGGGAAGGAAACAAGTACTGGGTTCTGCCTCTCGCAGACCCCACTCATCCTTCCTTCCAGTTTGTCTACACTTTCTCTTCCTTTCAGGCAGGGAAGTCCATGGTTTCAGAAAAAGTAAATGTATTCTTTTTGTTCCATGGCCATATGCAGTGCTGTTATCATTACCCCAGCTATGAGATACTAGTCTTGTGCATGTTAAGAACCCCCAGAACAGGGGCTTTGTGCATACAGTGTAGTGTCTTTCCTTTATTTATGTAGTAAACTGTCTATTGATCATTCTTTCATATTCCCCCCTTCATTTACTTATTCCATATAACAATAACACCTTAGAGGAATACTACTTACAAAACATTCTCAGATGCTAACTTGCTTGATCATAGGACAACTACAAGGATGAAATTATTCCTGTTCTAAGATTAAGGGAAGAAAGTCAAAGTTAAAGATGAGTGTCTTCCTACGTTCACGAATTCAGTAGCTAGAGGTGAGGGGAGTCTTTTAAGCTGCAAAAGGGAGCTTGATTTTTGTCTATGTTATATGCAGAGAGTCTGTCTACAATTAATCTTTTAAAAAGTAGCTGTGAAGTGGAAAGTTTATGAACAATAGCAATATATTATCTCTAAAGAGTCATGGAGCTTCCTCATGATAGACTGTGGCCCAAAAAAGAGGCGGATGAGCCAGTTTTGCTGAAGTCTTGGGTATGTCTTACTTAGGGTTGAAGCTGCAATTTTGTCCCCAGAATTAGCAATATCTCAAAATTCCAATACTGGAGGCCACCAGGAAATTACACAGTAATGCACCATGGGATAGGAGATTGCTTTTTGATCCTTCAGGCATTTGTTTTATGTGCTGACACAAGGACATTTGATTGCTCTCTTAGCTGTCTTATGGGGAATAGGTGTAAATGCTAATATGCACTAGACATTACCATAACTGTGGGAACAAATTTCATGCCATCAAGACCTGGAGGCACGCATCCTGCATCACAGCAGCCGGTCTGCCATTGGTAGCCGGGCTATCAGGCTCTGGTCTCAGGAAAACCCGGGGGTCAGAATTCATGAGCTGCAACCTGTTATCAGGGTCCCAGTTTATTCTTAAAATTTACTGTTGGAAACAACTCGAAATGCGTTTCATACAGGAGGAGAGATATTGCAGAAGTAAAAAAAAAAAAAAAATCCTAAAGTTTAATGAGGGAGCAGCTGAGGGAGGAAGTCACATGTGAGTCCTCCTGTGCTTGGGGTTCTTTCAGTTTGCCATGGTGGAGAAACAACTCTGTGCATTTCCAACTTTCCTGAGGCTCAGTGATTTGGGGCACCTGATGTGTGCTGGCACTGTGTTAAACACTGCACAGATGGCTACAGGAGTTCTCGTCGTCATCTTCTGACACAACCAGCACCTTTGGTGGACGATTGTTGCTTTGAGACATATATGTATACACATGTACACACACACACACACACACACACACACACACACACACACACACACACACACCTGTATGCATTAACAAATTATCAGCACTCCTAAATACAAAATAAATGTAGAGTCAGAATATTATTGTACGTAGAGCCTTAGTCTTTGGAAAGAGTCTGGAGGTGGGGATGAAAATGATGCTGATGGGTAGGGAAGGGCTCATAAGTTCCTACCTCTAGCTGAGAATCATTAGGACCTGATGCCTGCTGGGGGAAGGAGAGTCAGTTTTCTTCAGTGATATGGCCTTTTGTAGGTTGCCTAGGCTCCATGGACGGCCCCACACCCATGCAAATACAGATACCGCCAACTGGACTCAGTGGGCTGTTAGGGAAAAGGAGAGGAGGTGAGGTTTGAGGATGGACATGGAAGAGGGTCTGGGAGAAGTTAGGGATAAGTAAGATCAAAAGACATCATCTACATGGATGGAACCCTCATGGGCCAATAAGAATTTAACAATTACGCTGAACTCAGGAGAAGAGGTAAATCTCTGATTCAAAGGTCAGAAGGAACCCAGTGGGTCATTGGAAACTTTCCCATCTAACAATTCAACCATTGTAGACTCAGTATCACCTTGATAGGCAGCCAGAGGTTGAGAAAATTTTCAATGACTTCCTTGTTTTCGAGCTAGTAGTGCACAAATCTGGAAGAGATAAGGATTTCAAAATTCAAATAAAGCACAAAGGAACCCAGAGGCATTAAATAATGTTTTTGACTGAAAGTATTCATTTACCATGTAAGTCACCTTCTGCTCAAAGCCTGAGAAAGTAACTGTCACCAGGCCAGTCCCCTTGTCTGAAGAAAAACAAATAGACGATCCCATGACAGTCGCTTACCATAAACACAGGAGACAGTGAGGTGACTGTGTCCAGGTGTTGGCAACAGGCAGAGAAAAAGGTGAGCTTGGACACCAGAAGCTACTTCAGCCCCACAATGGGAGAAGACGGGACCAGCCTGTGGATAGGAGAAGGCAGACATTATAACTAGAATTTTTTAGGGTAATAGGTTGGCATCTGGTAGCCCCAATGGGCTTGGCTTGGCTGTCCTTCATGGCAGATCAAGAAAGACACAAGTAATGGGGGGAAATCAGAGACAATTTGTTCAGCATGGCCACACTGGGAAGAAAACTCATAAAGGAGCCTGCTCACTCCTGAGTTCACCAATAGGGTGTTTATATGAACATTTTCTGGCATTAACTCCAGGCTCTACAGCAAGACCTGTGTGGCTATGAACTGAGGTGATTCCCCTGCCTCAGCTTCCCAAGTGCTGGGATTACAGGTATGTGCTACCACACCCTGCTTTCAAGTAGCTGTATTTAGATGGATGTGGCTGAATCAATCAATCAATTAGTCGATCAATAATTTATTTGAATATTTTCTAAAATCTAGTTTACAAGGATTTTTTAAAAAAATTATGATTTACCAGTAGGAAGACTTCAAAATGGTAATGAATCACCTGCTACCCCTTCTCCTCTACAATGCTCCCCCTTGGAACAAGCATCCCAACTACTGTATTTCAGGTGGCTTTTGTCCCTGGTCCATCAGCCATCACTGCCCTGGAAAACATTCACAGCACAGGGCATACAATCCCTAGTGCCACCACATTTTAACTCTAGGGCAGAAGAAGACATTACTCAACATCAGTGAGACTTCCAGCTTGCTTTGCCCCATGGGAGCATCTGCTCATATGCCTTTGTTCTGTGTCCTCCAATAGTAAACTTGGCTCACAGTGTTAATTTTATTAACTTACTGAATATTTTCCCCAACTGTCCACAGATATTCAATCAAATGAGGCATTTGGGATCTTAAACTCATCCATCTGAAAACATCTTTACGTGATCTGAGACCCTTTCCTTGATTTGTTCATTTAACTGCATTTAATAACACCTAGCTACAGAGCATCTACACCTGTGAAACATGGCATCAGCAAGAGAGATGAAGCAAGACGGAGATGAGAGAGACTCAGGCTAACTCTTAAGGACCCTGCAGTGTGAAGGAAAAGTCAGATAAACAGAGGGATGATTGCCACTTTCTGTAGTACGAGCTGCAGTGAGCAGAGTGGGCTTTTATGAACATTCAAAAGTCAGTATTCTCAACAACCCCACATTGTACCTACTACCACGGATACCTGGGGAAAATGTAAAGCTATGCTTTCCAAATGTCCACCCTGTTAGTCTGTGGAATCAGCATTGGGTAGCCTGCTTTAACAGAGTACTCCAGTGGTTTCTAAGCCCACTGAACAACCGAGACAAGAGTTGATGGAGACCAATTCGACAGAAACTGGATCCCTCTTCTGTATTGCACACTAGCCAGAAATCCACAGCAGGCTGTGGCAGACAGGCAGCACAGCGGGCCAAACCATGGGCTCCCATGTCACCCGTGCCGGAGTTGCCATAACCTGTGACTGTTTTTCCTGATTCATCCAATGAGAGTCTGTAGATTGGAGCCGAGGAAGGGAGAAAGTATTGTGGAAAGTCCGGTTATGGCCAAGCCAAGTGGAGAACTTCCTTAGCTACAGTGAGGCTGAGATACAACCTTGTTGATGTTGGTGGAGGATGGAGCTGTGAGCAGAGGGATGTAAGCAACATCTGTAATCTGTTAAAAGTTAGGGGATGAGCCTGCCAGAATAAAGTTCTACTAATGCATGGACTCCAGGTGAATGGATGCATATCAGAATGATGACTAGTTTAATGGAAAGATTATCTTAGAGGCACTGACTTTATGGTATTTTTTTTCAGCAGGAATGGAACAAAAAAAGCCAATACACATGTTCTTAGAGACAAATGTCCCCCTTCCCCTTTAATAATATACACATAAACATTCATTTATAAGTTTTGTACTCAGAATATAATTTCTTCCCATTTCAATAGCAGATCCTCTAGTCAGTGGAAATAATTATTTGCCTTGACCGTTAGGATTTGAAAGCTGTTACTAAATCTCAACAAATCTCCCATCTTCCATGGTGCAGTGTAAAATGCAACTTATCTTATTCTTTTCAGTACCCCATTTCTAAAATCCTCATATTTAATCATATGCCTGGGACCCTTTCTATGAGATATCCACCAGACAGTGCCTTAAAGATTTCTGTTCTTGTTAAATTCCCCATTATTTCACAGATTCTTCCATGGTGTTCCTGGAAACAGGGTCTAGATAATTGGCAATCACATTATTTGCCTCGCCACTCTAAAATGCTATAAAATTATCTTGCAACTAAATGAACCCAAAAGAAATAGTACAATTAGAATTAAAGCTCCAACTGAGAGAGTTTTTGTGCGTTACTCTGAACTTTGGTTACTAAGTGAAGATAATTTCTAAAGGCGTGATTAAAGATACATTTAAATTAGAATGTAGTTAAAAGGTGAGATGGAGCTTGTGAAATTTCATCTCACTAAATGTACCCAGTGGGAGAAAATGTTGTCTGTGATGTGGCTGTCTGTGACGTGGTTTATGGCGTCTGTATTGTGCATGAAGAACAATCACAAAGCCTGCAACTCAGCGGACTAAAATTGATTTAAATTCCTTTTCATTGGAATATACATTTATGACAGCTGCCACCAGCAAACAAAAGCTTAATTTTCTAATTTATTCAAGAATGCACAGAGCTGTTTGCCTTTTGTTTAAGGAAGGTTCCAGTAACTGGAGTTGCTTCCATCTCACTTTTTCTTTGGAAGGCTTGAAGTACTCAGATTTATCTAGGCAATGAAGGGTCTGGGTCATTCTAGGTGAAACAATTAGCTTCTAGAGGGCATCTTCAGTGAGATGCTGGCACCAGAAATATTGATGTGTGTGTGTGTGTGTGTGTGCCTGTGATGTAAACAAAAACAAAAACAAGAATCTTATCCATGATGGGCAAGAGCTCTCCCAACAACCCATACCCTCAGCCTTTGATGGGATCTTAGAAGAATCACCGATATTTTCTATCCTCTGAGGCTAATCTGATCATAAGTGGCATATTGGTTTCAGGTTGATATGTGTTAGAGTACACTCAAAGATTTATGTGTGTCACTGGTGTAAGGCACATTTGAGGACAGCAAGGATATTTAACACAGAAAAGAAAGACCTGACAGCTGATCTCAAACATCAGAAGGGACAGCTTATGGGGAAGAGGTTGGTCTGCTTCCCCCTTTCCAGAAGGGATAGGAGTGTTTGGTGGCAGGAGTTCCACAAAGGTTGACCTGGCACCAGATAGCCTTAAGATGAACCTTCCTTAGAGCTGTGCAGACATGCAGGCAGCTCTAAGAACTTCAGGTTTTTGCTCAACATGAACATTCCATGTTCTATGATGCTACTATGTGTCCCTAGGTCAAATAAAGTCAAGTATTTGAGTTCCAGAGTCAATAAGACCCCCACCCCGCCCCACCTACATCTTCCATGCCAAATGGGATCAGGTTCACCATTTGCAGTTGCTAAGCAAGAGTCCAGGCATGGCTTCCATAGCTTGGCCCAAATGTCACAAGGGACAGTTATATGCCTATAGAATATAGATGGTGAGTGTATGCCACCATCTAAAACCCTTCTCCATTGCATCATTGGGGAACTGCCTCAGTGACATGGATGCAGTTTCAACAACACAACATCTACACATTACCACAAACTGCCAGATCAAACTGCTTCTGTGATTTTTAAAGAATTTATTTACATTCCAGCCATTGCCCCCCTCCTGGCCTCCCTTCCTGCAGTTCCTCATCCTATTTCCCCTTCCCCTTGCCTTTAAGACGGTACTCCTCTCTCCCACCCCCCACGCCCATCAGGTTCATCCCCTTCCCTGAGGCTTCAAGTCTCCAGAGGATTAGGCAAATCTTCTCCCACTGAGGGTAGACCAGGCAGTCCTCTGATATGTGTGTGTTGAGGGCCTCACATCAGCCCATGAATGCTCTTTGGTTGGTGTCTCAGTGTCTGGGAGCTCCCAGGGGTTCAGGTTAATTGAACCTGCTGTTCTTCCTATAGGGTTGCCTTCCCCTTTAACTTCTTTAGTCTTTCCCTCAGTTCTTCCACAGGGGTCCCTGACTTCAGTTTAATGGTTGGGTGAGAGTGTCAGTTTCTGGGTTTCTGTCTCAATCAGCTGCTGGTAGGGCCTCTCAGAGGACAGCCATATTAGGTCCCTGTCTGTAAGCATATCATAGCATCAGTAAAGGTGTCAAGCTTTGCTGCAACCTCCACCCCACCCCCCACCCCCCACCCCCGGTCCTCATGAGATAGATTTCAAATAAAGCTTGTCACTGGACCGCCTTTTCTTCAGTCTCATCTCCATTTTTGTCCCTACAGGTTTTTTAGACAGGAACAATTCTGAGTCAGAAATTGTGATTGTGGGTTGGTAACTCCATCCCTCCACATGAGGTCCCGTCTATCTACTGGAGGTGGACTCTTCGAGTTCCCTCTCCCCACCGTTGAACATTTTGGCTAAGGTTACCCCCATTGAGTCCTGAGAGTCTCTCACCTTTCAGGTCTCTGGGACTTTCTAGAGAGTTCAACAGACTTCTCCCCGAGACTGCATATTTCCATTCATTCTGCTGGCCCTCCTCAAGAGCTCAGGCTCTAAAATCAACAATAGATAAATGGGACCTCATGAAAATGAAAAGCTTCTGTAAGGCAAAAGACACTGTCAACAGGACAAAATGTCAACCTACAGAATGGGGGTGGGGGTGGGGAATCTTCATTAACCCTATATTTGACAGAGAGCTAATATCTAAAATATATAAAGAACTCAAGAAGCTAACCTCTAACAAATAACCAAATAACCAAATAACCCAATTTAAAAAAAAATGTTAAAAAAAAATGTACTGTAGAGCTATACAGGGAATTCACAGCAGAGGAATCTCAACTGACTGAGAAGCTTTTATAGAAATGTTCAGCGTCTAAGTCGAAAGGATGGACTGTACAGAGACTACCCCACCTGGGGATCCATCCCATAATCAGCCACCAAACCCAGACTCTATTGCACATGCCAGCAAGATTTTGCTGAAGGAACC
>NC_034590.1:163926924-163938589 GCF_900095145.1 Mus pahari | reverse complement strand
TCTGGTGATTCCTCAGAAAATTGGACATAGTTCTACCTGAAGACCCAGCTATGCTACTCTTGGGCATGTACCCAAAAGATGCTCCACCATCCCACAAGGATACGTGCTCCACTATGTTTATAGCAGCCCTATTTGTAATAGCTTGAAACCAGAACAACCTAGATGTCCCTGTGATCTCCATCTTAAAGACAGACTTGTGAGTGGGTTTTGAGCCCCTAGTTCAAGCTTAGCTGGCATGCTCTCTGCTCTGGGGATGCACAGTGCCTTTCTGTCTGGGTAGTAGCTCAGATCAAGGAGCAGTTCCAGGTTGACAACCTTTTATTCTCTTTCCCTTTCTCCCTCCCCCTCTCTCCTCTCCCTTCTTGCCTCCCTCCCCCCTCCCTTTCTTTGTCTATACTTATGTATGTGAAGGTATGTGTGCATGTGTTTAAGCCAGAGAATAGCCTCAGCTGTCAGCTGTCATTCCTTAGTGTCATCCACACTGAGTTCTGAGATAGTGTTTTTGATGGCCTGGAATTTGTCAAGAAGGTGAGTCTGGCTGGCCAGTGAGCCTCAGGGATGCATGTGTCTTTGGCTCCCCTGTGCTGGGATTGCATGATTATGCCCTCTGCCTATTTTCTTTTTAATGTGGGCTCTGAAGACGCAGTTCATGCCCACATTCCTGTGAGTCATGAAGCTTTCTGACTGGGCCATCCTGGACGGCACATTTCTTCCTGTTTTTCTCTGGTTTCCTGCTTCTCTCTTCTCGTATCACCTGGACAATATCAGTTCCCTTCTGCAATAGCTATAAAACTTGGGTTTTAGTTTTTCAACTCTCTCAGAAGCAGCCTCTTGACATCTATCTTTGTGGGAGAATAGCACCTGGGAGCCACCATTGTCCTTGAAACTCTAAAATTTGACAGCATGGGACTCCCCTTCTGTCTTCCAAGCATTAACTGTTCCAAGCCCTTTCCTTTTGTTGCCCATCTCTAGAGGTAGGAGTTCCCATGACTGTATCTTTGTGATTTTTATGTTCTTTTATCTGTTTACATAATACAACTGTATACCTAAGAGATGTTATCTGGCCTTCTTTTCTAACACTGCTATTTTTCCTTTCTTTCTCCCTTTCTTTCTCCTCTTTCTTTCTCTCTCTCTCTCTCTCTCTCTCTCTCTCTCTCTCTCTCTCTCTCTCTCTATCTCTCTCTCCCCCCTCTCCTTTCTTTCCACTTTTCCCAACAACACCCTTGGCTGCCTTCACCACCCTCTTCTGTTAAAACGCCCCTTCAAAGTGTTAGCACTGAGAAATACTTGGGGAAAAAGAAAGCCTGCACTCCCTCCAGACACAGGCTGTAAACAATCACAGCTTGATGGGCAGCATGCTGGGGAAACAGCTTAGTCTTGGATAAGATGCCATTAACCATAATAAAACAGTTGAGTGAGACACAGAAGTGTTTTTCAGGAATCATAAGGTCATAATGATTACATTTCAAGAACTTATATAAATAAATGGATCTAAGGAAAATAAGATAACACTTAGCCAGAAATGTTGAATAATTACCAAAGAGGCTCACAAATCAAGGAATCTGTGAAAGCAGCTGCATGTCTAGTATGTGGCCAGAAAACGATTCCTCCTGTAGAGGACAGGGCTGAGTGCTGATAAAACAAAAGAGGAAATCCTTCTTGGCTAGGTACCTGTCCTGTCAGGATTTTGTGAGTCCTGAGCTAGCTGCTGGCGAGGGTTCATTATTTTTAATTGCACTGCTTCTAAGCATATAGCGTGCCATCAAGTGTTTTGTTAGGTACACATGGGTATAGAAAGTCTTATCACACTTAATGCACACATAGAAATATGGTCTTATCACATTTAACATTCACATAGAAATATGGCCTTATCACATTTAACGTTCACATAGAAATATGGTCTTATCACATTTCGTGCCCAAAAAGTCATGCCGCCATCTTGGAATGAAGAAATTGATGTTTGCAGAGGTTGCCAATTGTCCAGGATGTCTCATCCGTCAAAAGCAGAGCCAAGAATAGAGCCTTGGACAGCCTGATGCCCAAGCCTTGCTCTTTCTATCCCTGCCAGCTCCCCTTCTCCCTTCTGCGGGTTAATGTCTCTCTCACTGACTTAGGAGTTTTCCTCACTGTGTTCTGTAGACTGCTGTGGTGAAAACTAAACTATTGACTCCAACACAGGTGACCGGCAGGGTCTCTGACGTTCTCTTCTATCTCATGAATGGAACTTGGAGGAAGACAGTGGCTGGAGCTGAGGCAGGAAATATGATCATGGGCTACTCCGTGGGCAGAACAGGAATGGCCTCGGCCTGAGCCTTCTTTAAGTCATCTGTCTTTCCTGTTGTTTTGGTTCTTCTGTGCATGAGCCTGTGAGGCTCGCAACCTAGTGTTCTTGTGTTAACCTCTGGTTTGGCTCTTAACAAAGAAAACCTCTTTCGTCAGAATCACTGCCACGAAAAGCTTTTAGCTGTTTCAACACACACAGTGGCCTTTGATTGACCTTTCCTTTAGTTTTAAAAATAGCAAATTGCTTTTACATTTATATTAGGTGTACAAGAAAAGTCCAACCACGGCCAAAGGGCTAAGACAGAAGAAGGACCCCTGCCCTGTGGTTGCAGCTACGAGCACTACTGCTGTTGCTCCTGTAGCTATCCAGGTTCTAGCTGATGCATATGGTGTTCCAGTCCAAAGCAGGAGCTGCTGTGGGGAGGGTTCAATTCCTAACCACCAACCTTTGTGCCTAGTTTGTAGCATGGAATGGAAAATTGAGTTGGGTGAGGAGAGCGAGGTGGGAACTCTGGGAAAGTCAAGTTCTAGATTCTGACCCGACAGGACCAGTAAGGACAGACATCACACATGCTCAGAACTTTGGTCTGGCCACTTGCTAAGATTTGATTCTCTATGTGGGTCCCTCTGAGAAGTATAACACTATGCGGAAGACTGCCAGAGAAGCAATTAAAACTGGAGTAATGTCAATTAAACAGACAACAGGAGGCTCGGTATCGTCTGTTAGTACAGGGAGCTGCTGGGAGCAGAGGTGAGAAGATCTTGGGCAATTAATCACTATTTTCAGAGAGTTTGACCTTATTAGTAAAAGCTTCTCCAGTGATTGGAATTAAACACAGTAGAGAGGAGTGTCTGACCACACATAAGACCTCCTTTCAGCAGGTCTCGTAGGCTGGATATGCTGATCTCCTTGTGCTCACCACTGATACCTTAGGTTATGAAAGCGACAATCTTTTGTGCAAGACTCTATCGCAAAGGGGGCTGTGCGACCCACTTTTAGCCAGCGAGGCCTAAGAGGAGGTAGGCTGTTTCCATTTATTCCCTTCCTCCTCTCCTTCCTGCTGGGATGCAGAGACGAAGCTGGTGACTCGGCCTCTTCAGTGGACCCTGAAGCAATAACGATGTGGACAAAAGCCCATAGACTAACGGTAGCAGGAGGAAAGACGAAGACATCATTGTTCATGGATCGCTCCTGAATGGTTGACAACTGAGCAGCTTTAAAAAGACTTATTTGTTTTTATTTTATGTTTGTGAGTGTTTTCCTGCCTATGTGTAAGTGCACTGTGCACATGGTTGGCTCTGCTGGAGGCCAGACAGTGTCACATTCTCTGGAACTGATTTACATCTAACTGTATGGAGTTACAGATGATTTAGAGCCACCATGTGAATGCTGGGAACCGAACTCTGGTCCTGTGCAAGAGCATCTCTGCAGTCCCAGCTTAGCTGCTTTTAATGTGAGAAAATGCCCCGTTTAAACGTGACTAATTTGAAGTGTTTAGCTTTTAGTTACTTGTAGCCAGAAATGTTCCCAATATCCTGGTAGCTGAGCTTAATATTTATAGGAGTGTATGAGACCAAGGTGGTTATTGCTTTTCTTTCTTCCAAAAATGCTTGCGTATGTTTTTCTCAGTTTCTGACTGATTCAACCGAGAGGCTGGCAACACACGTTCAGCTGCCTGTTTCCCTGCGTGTTGTCAGTGTGATGCCGGCTCTGCAAACAAAACTGAGAAGTGTCAGTTTCTTGGCAAGTTTCACAGATGCAGGCTGTAGTCCTACAATCAATAAAGGAAGGAGACTCCTGTGTGAAGCAGGGGAATGAAGAGACTCCTTAAGTTAAGAGCAGCTTTGGTGTTCAAAAATCAGGCTTCTGTCTCCAGCCCATCATCCCAGTAAAGACTGTCAGTCACTGCTTACCCCTTGTGGGCATCAAGGTCTGATTTAATGAGGAATCTGATGGGATTTCTTCTACAAAGTCTTTCATGCATTAGTTCTAACTGCTTTGTGCAGCCAAAATATCTTCAAACCATTTATTGCTTTGTTCTTATCCTGACTATGATGTCTATACAAATTTATATGAACACACACACACACACACACACACACACACACACACACACACACACGTATGTAATTTCTCTTTTTTTTTTTTTTGAAGTGCAATTCCTTATTCTAGTGTGATGATTCTCAATTAGAGATAGTTTTTCCCTTCCTTCATTTGGGGACATTTGACAATGCCAGGATCTAGTTTTGGTTATCACAGTTCTGGGCAGTTCATAAATAAAGGTTAGGAATTCTGCTTAGCCTAGAATGCACAGGGCAGCTTTCCCCCTCCCTCATTTCAGCAAATAACTCTCTGGTATCCCATATCTTCAAATGTCAGTAGTGTTGGGGTCAGCTAGAAGCCCCGTTGTGGCTGTTCCGTTCCCTGCTTTTATACCCAGGCCTCACAGAACACAACTGTTTTCTTTGTGGCTGTGAGCTCTGCTTGCACCTACCTTCATTGCAGCAAACATTCCTCAGAAATTATCTGTATATCTGCCGAAAGTCCAAGCTAAAATAAGGTCTGAGGATTGTGAAAACACACAGCAAGAGCAGAGGATGCAGGGCTGACCTGTGTGAGAGCTAGGAGGGACTTCCTGTGGACCCCCGGGGACAACCAGCCTTCTGCTTTGACTTTTCTTTAGAAGCACGGTTCATTTTCCCTTGGCCAGGCTGCAAGCTCTTGTGGACCAGGACTCCGCTTACCGCCTCCCAAGGCCTAGCCTCCTCGTCTCCTCGAGTGTGTAGGTTATTAGTGCATCGCTGTAGTGAGCATGGGGCAGACAGAATCCAATACTGCTTCCGGAATGAACTCTGACTTGTCCAGCAGGAACTCCAGCCAAGGGAGAATTGTAAGTCAGAAGAAAGAATGTGAGGTATGTAGTATCATTTCTACATATTTCACTAAAATGGTCCTAAGATGGAACTAAATTATTTACTTGGATTATAAACGGCCTATTGTAAGAAAATATATTTTGAGGTGAGATAATTTTCTTTTTATTGAGACTTCTGGGTAGAAGAGTCAGGTGTTGATTTCTTCCTTCTCTTTCATAAATTTTAACAAATTTGAAGAAAATAAAATCATGATGTATCAAATATGAGCTGGATATTTTCTTCTGTTATTTCCCAGGTTGGGCAGCAACAGTACCTTGCCTGAGAACTAATTTTAATCTGATTTTGTACTGTGTATTTTTCGTGCTGGTTTTATTTATGTAAACTACCTATAAAATATTCTGTCTGGGATAAAAACAATCAGGGCTAATAAAGAGGATACAGCTCAATGACAGTGCGCTTGCCTAGCTTGCGTGATGCCATGGGCTCAATCCTTAGGAATGAAAAAAATCAGCTTTAATAAAACAAAATAGCTTGTTAAATTCAGCTTAAGTATTTTCCATATGGAATTTTTTGGTTTTTAAAATCTAAGATTAGCGAGAAGATCTTTTTTCTATAATAATTTTGTAAAAGAAGCATATGAAAAACTAGTTAAAGGGGAGTATTATTTTTGACATGTGTTTTGTGATCTAATGAATAGATCATGTTTGCTTTTCTTGGAGAAATTTGTAGTGATTACTTTTTTAAAATACACTCAGATGAAAATGGAAAAAATTTATGGGGATAATTGCAATTTTTTCCTGAATGTGTTATAGAAACATTTTCATTTTCGTTTTAAGATAGAAATTCAAAATAATGAAAATTTGCTTCTGCTCAGTGAACTTCAGAGTCTTCAGGGCAGACTACATACAACACAGCAATAGGCAGCTTTTGTCACCTTGTCAGTTCTAATCACGGATTTATTTCCTGTGTGCTAGGCAGTATTCCAAATGTGTTTATTGCTAAAGTCCTATTTGCTTATATAATTTTTCTTTTTTTTTTTTCTTTTGAGATAGGATTTCATGTAGCCAAGGCTAGCCTTGACCTCCTAAGGATGACTTTCAATTTCTGATTCTCCTGTCTTCACTTTCTATGGATCACAGGCATGCACCACCATGTTTGAAAGTGACTTGAAACTGGGAACTGATACTGTGTTGAATCAGAGAAAGATTAGATCGAATGAGTCAGAGATAGGATATGCACATCTCTCATGAGAACAACTCAGAAAAGAAGCTATTTAAGAGCAGTGCAGGGAGAGAGAGTGAGTCAGGTGTGGATGGCAGTGCAGTTGGGTTCAGGCAATGCAGCACAGTGCAGTTGGATTTATTTAGGTAATGTAGTGTAGTTCTTGTTGTCAGTATAGCCAGTGCAGTTCAGTTCCTGGAATTCAGAGGCAGGTGTTTTTTTTTTTTTTTTTTTTTTTTTTTTTTTCCCTCCCAATCAGAGAAATTCTATGAGAAGCTGAGAGAAGCCATTTGGAATCAGTCAGCTTGGAAAGAGTTTTGAGCCAGAACAGCTGAGTTGAACCAGCCAGCCAGAGTTCAGAAAGAGCTAGAAAGGATGACATTCAGCAGTATGACAATGACATCAGGTGAAAAATATTACATTTGCATGTTATGTTGGATTGGTGTGTTTGTGAGACTCCTAAGAATGGGTTTGTCTCTGTCTTTGGCTCTTTTGCTTGATGTTGAGAGTCCTTTCCTCCTATTGGGTTGCCTTGTCCAGCCTTAATCTGAGGGCTTCCTCATTGTCTTACTGTATCTTGAATTTTCCTGTCTGGCTGTTGTCTCTTGGAGGGCTGTTCTTTTCTGAAGAGAAAACAGAGGGGGGCAGATCTGGGAAAGAGGGACAGTGGGGGGCTAGAGGTGTGGGAGGAGGAAACATTGTGGTTGGGACACATTATACAAGAGAAGAATCTATTTTCAATAAATAAAAGCAAAAAGTAAAAATAGAATAGATTTTCAAGGCTATTATCACAAAATGCGAGTCAGGTCATGGATATATTAATTATCTTGATTGTGTCAATCATTTCAATCAATCATCTATCTATTTATCACCTATATATCATCTATCAGTCATTGATGTATCATATCTATAAATCTATTACTATTATGTCTATCTATCTATCTATCTATCTATCTATCTATCTATCTATCTATCTATCTACCTATCTATCATCTATCAATCGATATCATCTCCCTATCACCTAAGCACTGCACATTCTGAATATACATGATACATTTTTAAGCAATGCTCCTATAGCAAACTAGAAAACATGTTTTTCAAACTCACCTTAGAGTTTTGAAAGTGGTTAGAAAAATTGGTGAGCCACAGAGCATTCATGCTGAAAACATGTTGATGTGAATTGTTTGGAATATGTGTTAAGAAATCTTTTGATGTCATTACAACTGGCATTTGTGGGGAGGCATGGGGTTGGGTCTGGAGGAGAGGGAAGGTAGGGAGGAAAAACTGGAGGAAGGAGAAGGAGGGGAAACTGCAGTCAGGAAGAAATATGTGAGAGAACAATAACATTTTTAAAAACTGGGGAAAAGGAGGGAGGTGCTGGAGAGATGGTTCAGTGGTTAAGAGTGGATGTTCAGTGGATGTTCTTTCAGAGGACTTGGGTTGAATTTTTAGCAACCACATGCCAGCTCACAAATATCTGTAACTCCAGCTCCAGGGGATCTGACACCCTCATACAGATATACATGTAGGCAAAACACCAATGCACATAAATAAAAATAAATGCACCATAAAAAAGAAAACTTTGGCATCCTACATATCAAAACTATTCTCTGTGTCTTTGCAATTTTTTGGCAAGTGTAGAAAGCACATCGTTGGCTGCTGCTTTCTGGGATATACTCAAGTCTAGAGTTCTGTGCAGACATTTCATCTGGAAAGAAGCTGTCTCTACAGTCAAAGGATTTCTGTGCAGTTTCAGCATTTAACATTCATCTCCACAATTCATTAGCAAGATAGTAAGAACATTTAAAATATTAGGTTTATAAAAATAAAGAGCAGCAAAACCACAAAAATCACAATGTGTCTTGATTTGTAAACCATATCAAATTATAAGCATTCATCCTATGCCTTTAAAGTACTGATACTCTTAGTAATATTAGTAGGACAATCTTGTTTTGACTCAGTCTAAGAAGTGAAGCCTATCAGCCGGCTTTCCTTAGTTAAGAGGAAGTCACTTTGGAATAAGTTGCTTTTTGAACGTCAGTCTGACATGTCCTTGCTCCATGTCTGCTGTGGCAGTGTCGTCCAGTCACTCAAGTGGTTTGACACGGAAGTGTCTCTAGAGAACAGCACGAACACTCTGTGCATTTGTTCTTGTTCCTGGGAAAGATTTCTTTCAATAATACCATTTTACTGAAGGATATCATCTTTTGTCTTGAAAAGCTGTCAGTCTTTGGATCCTAACTGGGTTCTTAACAATGCTTGATGACATCTAGGGGGTTCACAGAGAAGACCCAGATGGGAAATGGGTGCAGAGAAGTGACATAAACGAGAAAATTAGAGAAGCACATTTCCCCACAAACTGCACATCTGCTCAGAATGACACAGAACAGACTGGATGTGTCATTTTCAAAGACATTTCTTTTCCAGCAACCAGGGTCATGGTGTTGCTTGTGAATTGCTTTTAAGGAAGATAACTTTATTATACTTTTCAAATTGTGACACAACACTCATATATACACACATATATGTATATATATATGAAATATGGTATGACAGTTCCATTCATGTTTACAACATGGAGTGATCAAATCAAGCTAGCAAATGCTTTCACCTCCTCAAATAACCATTTCTCTGTGTTGGGACCTTTCACACACTTCCTCATGTGAAATATATCAAAGATTTTGGAGACAACAGTTGCCTTATTGCTATAGAAAACTAGAACTCATTTTTTGATTTTTGTTTTTGTCTACTTTGGTGCTTTTTTTTTAAAATAAATTTAAATAAATTTCTTTCTGTTGTTCCTCCCAGCTGTGTTCTAGTCTAATGACTGTTCTTTAACTACATTCATCTATGAGATCAATTGTTTTTATTTTCTTGTAGAATGAGATCAAGTAATATTTTCATTCTCATATCTGGTCTTCCCTCACTTTACATGTGCATTGACTTGGATCACTTATTGGCTACTGAAAATTGTGTTGCACAGGAGTGGAGGCAAATAGTAAGCATAATGATATTTATTTCTTTTGATTGCCTGATTACTAGGCAGTTCCATTGTATTATATTTACTATGAGAGTCATACTAAATTATATTCGTGTGAACAGTGTGTAAGAGACCCTCTTTCTCATCATACACACCTGAATTTTCAATTTCCTTTGGTCTTTTGGGTGATTGCTATTCTACTTGAGTTGAGGTTATATCATTATATCTCACTATGATTATGGCTGTGTTGGTCCAATGATTAGTGATGTTGAACATTTGTGCATATATTCATTGGCCACTTGTATGTCTTTTGAGAAATGTCTGTTTAGATTGTTTCTATACTCTCTAATCATATTTCTTAAAATGTTTGGGTTGTGTAAATTATGTAATCTTGATAGTAACCCCATGCAATATTAATAATTTGCAAATATTTTCTTCCATCTTGATTCTGTTGACTGTGCATAACCTTCTTAAATTTGTTTAATTTTGCTGTTGCTGTCTGTGCCTTTAGGGTCCCTGCTAAAAAAGTCTGTGGCTCCCTTCATGTTTTAAAATGTTCTCCTTGGGTTTTGTTGTAATAATTTTCTACCCCCAGGTTTTACACTTATTTTAAACAATTTACATTGAGCCTATTTTTGTGTATTGTGGGAGATGGAGATTTACGTTCATTCTTGTCTTTTTTTCTTATAAATCCATTCTTAATTCCAAAAATTTGTTACAAAGAACATTCTTTCTTTAGCATATCCTACTGTGGCCTTTGTCAAAAATAACTTGGCATAAAAAAATGGACTATTGGTTCTGGTCGGTGCCACCCCAGTGCCATCTTTGGCACGATCTCGGTGGAGGGCCCCAGAGTACTCTCCACGCTGCCAGGCCTGGGAAATCACTGGTGAGTGGAACGCAACATCAGTTCCAAAAAAAACAGAGGGTCTTGTGCTAGTAGGAACAGGGACAAAGGCCACTTGCCTGACCAGCGGTTGGGGTTTGTTCTGGTCACGCCACCCCTGCATCATCTTCAGCGAGATCTCAGCTGAGGGCCCCAAAGTCCCCAGAGGACTCTCCTAGCTGCAGGTACCCTAGCACACCAGAGATCTTGAGATCACTGCCAGGAGACAGAACTGAGACCCAGACCCCTGGACACCTTACCTGCCAGAGGAGAGTTGGCCACCAGGGAGGGCTCTGACCCCAGGAATCACAAGGGGATCTGAGCACCAGACTTCTGTGCACTTTCCCTGCAAGAAGAGAGCTTGTCTGCAAAGAGTGTTCTAATGACTGGGACTCAGGAGAGAGTTGGTCTACCAGGAGTGCTAACAGAGGCTAAAGAATCACAGGAGGAACAAGCTCCAGCCAGAGACAGCTAGAACATCTAACACCAGAGATTACCAGATGGCAAAGGCAAATGAAAGAATCATACTAACAGAAATCAAGACCACTGGGCATCATCAGAACCCAGTACACCCACCACAGCGAGTCCTGGATACCCCAACACACCTGAATAGCAAGATTTGGATCAAAAATCATATATCATGATGCTGGCAGAGGATTTTAAGAAGGGCATTAATAACTCACTTAAAGAAATACAGGAGAACACTGCTAAACAGGTAGAAGCTCTTAAAGAGGAAGCACAAAAATCCCTTAAAAAACTACAGGAAAACACAACCTAAAAGATGATGGATTTGAACAAAACTATCCAGGATCTAAAAATAGAAGTAGAAACAATGAAGAAAACCCAAAAGGAGACAACTCTGGAGATAAAAACCCTAGTAAAGAAATCAGGAAACATAGATGTGAGCACCAGAAAACAAGAGATGAAAGAGAGGATCTCAGGTGCAGAAGATTCCATAGAGAACATGGACACAACAATCAAAGAAAATGCAAAATGAAAAAAAGATCCTAACTCAAAACTTCGAGGAAATCCAGGATACAATGAGAAGACCAAAGCCAAGGATAATTGGTATAGATGAGAATGAAGATTTTCAACTTAAAGGGTCAGTAAATATCTTCAACATAATTATGAAAGAAAATTTCCCTAACTTAAGGAAAGAGATGCCCATGAACATACAAGAAGCCTACAGAACTCCAAATAGACTGGACCAGAAAAGAAATTCCTCCCAACACATAATAATCAGAATAATCACTAAATAAAGATAGAACATTAAAAGCAGTAAGGGAAAAAGGTCAAGTAACATATAAAGGCAGACCTATTAGAATTACTCCAAACTTCTCACCAGAGACTATGAAAGCCAGAAGATCTTGGACAGATGTTATACAGACCCTAAGAGAACACAAATGCCAGCCCAGGCTACT
>NC_034590.1:163915977-163924264 GCF_900095145.1 Mus pahari | reverse complement strand
CAAAGAACACACATGGTATGCACTCACTGATAATTAGATATTAGCTCCAAAACTTAGAAGATCCAAGGTACAATTTGCAAAACACATGAAACTCAAGAAGAAGGAAGACCAAAGTGTGGATACTTCATTCCTTCTTAGAACGATGAACAAAGTGCCTATGGAAGGAGTTACAGAGACAAAGTTCTGAGCTAAGATGGAAGGAAAAACCATCCAGAGACTGCTCCACCCAGGGATCCAACCTATATACAACCACCAAATCCAGACACTATTGCATATGCCAGAAAGATTTTGCTGACAGGACCCTGATATAGCTCTCTTGTGTGAGTCTATGTCAATGCCTGGCAAATACAGAAATGGATGTCCACAGTCATCTATTGGATGGATCACAAGGCCCCTAATGAAGGAGCTAGAGAAAGTACCCAAGGAGCCAAAGGGGTCTGCAATCCTATAAGAGGAACAACGATATGAACTAACCAGTACCCCCCCACCCCCCGAGCTGTGTCTCTGGTTGCATATGTACCAGAGGATGGCCTAGTTGGCCATCAATGGGAGGCGAGGCCCTTGGTATTGCGAAGATCATATGCCCCAGTACAGGGGAATGCCAGGGCCAGGAAACAGGAGTGGGTGGGTTGGGGAGCAGGGCAGGGGGGGGTATAGGGGGCTTTGGAGATAGCATTTGAAATGTAAATGAAGAAAATATCTAATAAAAAAACATGGATTATTTTCTAGGATCTTCATTCTGTTCCATGGTTCTATAATTCAGTTTTTATGTTAATATCAATGTAATTATAGCTTTGTAGTGTGATTTGAAATCAGCATTGCAATGGTTTCTGCCCTCCGTTTCTCTTTCCTCCTCAGGATCATTTTGGTTACTTTAGGTCTTTTGTAGTTTCATATGAATTGATGGTTCTTTTTTCTATTTATGTAAAAAATGTATTTTGATCCAAAGGTGGTATTTTGATGGATATTGTATTGACTCTATAGATAACTTTTAGTATAGGGCATTTAGGTAATAGGACATTAACTTTTCTAATCTATGAACATAGCTTATAACCTGCTCTCCTTTTTAAGCCTGCATTTTGTTCATCAATGTCATACAGTTTTCATTGTATCTCCAGGGGTTTCTTTATTCCTAAAATAAATAATTTCTCTCTCTCTCTCTCTCTCTCTCTCTCTCTCTCTCTCTCTCTCTCTCTCTCTCTCTCTTGTAACCATTGTTAATGACAGGTAGTTGTGAACTGTTGATGTACACTCTGGGAACTGTACTCAGTATGTGTTCTTAAGAGCTGAGTAATCTCTACATCACCTACTATGTTTTCTTTAAAAAAATAAAAATTTACGTTGTTTATGGAATCTGAGGAGATTATCCATTTACAACTCCTAGGAAGATATCTTTTTCTTTATTGCTTTGTCTCCTCTCCATCTTGCCAAGATTCTGCCTTGGGATAAAATTTGTGTATTCTCTAGTTTTGGGCTCTGGCAAGAAAGCTACAGTCTTAAAGGTTTCCATGATACCATAGCTCTTGTATAAAAGCCTTGAGTCTCAGGCTCATCTGACTTTACTACTTACTAACTATTTCTTTAGATAAAGTATTTAAACTCCCCTGCTTTAGATAATGCAACTTTAAAATACAGATTATAGCCATGTCCACATTATAGGGTTGGAATCCCATGAGTTCACAATTGGAAACTGTAGCACTCAAGGTATGAGTGAAGTTATTATTTTGACTCACGTTGGAGATCATGGATCTCTTTTGTCTAGATACATGAGTGTTCTAGATTAGCTTAAGAAACAAAGAAAGAGATTTTCTTACTATTTAATCTCTCCCTGGCCCCCAGACTTTCCTTCCCAGTAATTCTAAGAACTATAGGTTAGGGTAGTATTAACTCAGAGGCATGTTTTCTAGAAAGTTCCTTCTCAAATCTCATTGATGTCAGCACTTTGTGATTCTTGACCAATGTGAGCCTGTAGACTCTGGGCTATAGGGTATACACTGATATTTATGCCATCATCTACTCTTATCAGCTTTAAGCCAGACAAAGAGCCACAGTTGACAAACTGATGTAAGTCCCCAAGAGAATTGTAAAACATTAAGAAAATGAACACACTCATCGGGTGATTGTTTTTACGATAGGAAATTCAGGAAGCTAGTAACAGAGCTTAGAGAGGATCAAGTATGACCTTATTTATTCCCCCTCCCTGAGATGTAGGGTGTTGGATGGCATACTTTCTCCAAGCCTTGGCAGAGATACTACTCAGTGATAAATCACATGTGACCAGAATCATGTCTGGAAACTACAAGGTCAGCATGACTGTTGAGATTTCTTCTGAGACTGTCAACATTTTCTATCAAATTACAGAATTTTCCATATCCAGATGAATTTGACGTCAATTTCTATTTTCTCTAGATTTTTCATATTTTGAATTTGTGAAAAGTTATATAATCTAATTGTTTTAGAACTCAGCAAGAATTTTAAATACACTGATAAAATCCAAGTCCTTTGATTCAGAGTGTTCAGGTTTAAGGATGTACAAAAAGGCTCAAGGGTCATTTCAGAAGAGGGGGGTGGAAGAGTAAGAGTCAGAGATGAATGGCTGTGAGGAAACTCTGTTCCAGTCTCAACACATAGGCTATTGCACATAGGAACTCACAGCAGTTGTAACAGCATGCACAAGGGCTGTGCAATCTCAAGCCAGACCAAATCTCAGAATGAGGAAGGAGATGTGCATGAAGTCCCTCCCCTATCTAAGGATCAATTGATAGGTGCTAGAGGGAGAGTTAGTTTTCCTTAAGGGTGTTGTCCCTGGAAGGCAGCACAAATTGAATTTGATGGATAGAGCAAACACACACACACACACACACACACACACACACACACACACACACACACACACGAAGACACAAAGTTGAGTAGATAGGGAATGTAGGATTGATCTGGGAAGAACTCAGGAAGAGGTGAACATTATCAAAGTACATTGGTCAAAATTCTCAAAGAACTAGTAAAAGAATTCCAAAAGAGAAGCAATTGAACAAGTGTAAGAAGAACCTAAGTGCTGAAATCGTCATTGTATTGCTACTTTTGACTTCAAGAAAACAGAAAGGAAAACAACAGTTTCAGTACATGAAATAGGCAAATTCAATCAATATAGATAAGCCAGAGTGCAGAAGACAACCTGTGTTGCATACCAAGTGTATGATACTGTGCTTTCTAGGTCACCATAGGTAATCTTGGAAAATTATAAATGAGGCATTATTGTTTTGTCAATATTGCATATTATCAATTCACAGATGGATACACAAAATCAGAGAATGATGACTTTATATAAAGACAGACAGCTTAGAAGCTGAAAAGCCATGGTTTGAATACCCATCAGCCAGACGTAGATATGCTAACTCCTCTAGGGAGTTTAGGTAAGAACCCTTATCCAGTTCAGACTGGTTCCTGTTTAGAGGCACTGAAGAAAGCTATTTCAAAAAACAACAAAATTTATAATAGAACAATGGAGAGTGGGGTAAGAGATAAGTGAGAAATAAGGTCTTAGAGTCAAATTCTGACAGCCACTGTGCTGCCTAGATTTCTTTTTTTCTTTTCTCAACTTGACACAGCTAGAGTTATCTGAAAGGAGGGAACCTCTAAATCAACCGAGCAAAGCATCTATGAACTCACAGGGAAGGACACAGCAAGTGCAGGACCTACGCAGGTCTAGACCACATCCTCTGCATATTTACCATACCTTTCGGCTTATTACTTTCATGGGACTCCTGAGTGTGTGAACAAGTGGGTGTCTGGTTCTTGTGCTTTGTCTCCTGGGGCTCTTTCCCTTCTGCTGGCTTACCACCTCCAACTTAGATGTGATGGTTTTTGTTTTGTCTTATTACATTTCATTTTGTTGTTTCAAAAAGAGTGGAAAAAATTAAAACCTGGAAGAAAAAAAAAAGAAACATGCCTTTAGAAGATTGGACTGGTGAAGGGGGTGGGGCAAGAGGGGAAGGAGCTGTGGGAGGGGGGGCCTGGGAGGAGAAGTGAGCTGGATATGTAAAGTGAACAAATAAATAATGATATAATGATTAGACTGTAGGCAGGCCTGAAGATCATTCTCTTAACTGGTGATTGTTTGGAAGGTCCCAGAACATTGTGGGTGGTGCCACCCCTGGTCCTGGGTGCTATAACAAAGCAGGCTGAGCAAGCCAGGCTGAGCAAGCAGGTAAGCAGCACCCCTCCATGGCTTCTGCATCAGCTCCTGCCTTCAGCTTCTCGTGTACTTGAGTTTCTACCCTTTAGTCCCTTAGTGGTGGACTGTTATCTTGAAGTGTAAAATGAAATAAACCATTTCTTCTCGCCATTTGTTTTGGTAATGGTATTTCATTCCGGCAGTAGAAATTCTAAGACAGTAACCAAAAGCACCCATCCAGAAAAATAACAATGCTATTGTCAAGTGAAGCCTTAGTTAAAGCTGGAAACATGGGGGAGTGATCCCATACTTGCAGAGGAACACACCTCACACGCAGTAGAACTTAAGCACCTTCGTCCTTGGAGCCTGGCTTCCCCCTTCCAACACTGTGCCCTGGAAAGTGACATGCACCCTGGAGGTAGCAAAGCGGGTCAGAGAATGAGTTTGCTTTTTCAAAAACAATGATTCAATAGTTAGCATTATTCTGAAAAGCATTATTATTAAAAATTGTATTTAATTTATTATTTTTTTTCATGGTTGGAAGTCACTAACATAGAAATAATAGTTAAGAGAAAAAATTTCCTTTCTAGGTCATGTACTCTGTCTTTTGGTTGGGAAGTTGCTGCATGACTATTTGATTTGGGTTTGTTAACACCTGTTAAAGTGATTTCATTTATATTTGGTTTTCCAAATTATTTAACATTCATAGTCAGTGTTCACCCTGTGCTTCATGTAAGTCATCAGGTAGAAACTAGAATAATCCTTGACAATAACCATAATCACAAACAATGATGGGATATATTTACTTTATCTGAAAATAGTTCCTTGCATATATATTACCTCCTATACATTCTGTCAACCTTAGGAAATGAAAGTTTCCTCACTCTTTATGAAATGAGCAGTTTGCTTTAAGTAGTTAAATGATTCATCAATTAAAAATATGACCAGAAGATCAGCACAGTTTCTAACTGTATTCTAAATATTATCTTTATATCACAGATAAATGTAGCTCTTATCTCTCATCAAAGATGTTTCTCTTACAGAAAATGAAACTATTACAGACAATCACAACTGGACACGATACAGAGATCAATGGATGGTAAGGACCCCAGACCCAGTAGGTACCTCTGCACAGCTCCTGCATCTGTTGTTCAGGGAACGTGGCAGAGGAGGGCTCAGAAAGATTATTGGAACGAGAATGCGGGGAAGTGTGCTGAGAGACAGACTCTTAGAAATGGCTGCATAAGCAAGACCTGAACAATGACAATATTAATAGACATGCTAATACAGAAGGAAGAGAAAGCTCACAAGGTTCCACCTCTAGACAAAGAACTACAGGCAACTAAGACTGCTGAAGAGAGAGAGAGAGAGAGAGAGAGAGAGAGAGAGAGCCTTTTCAAGAATGAGCCTCCAAGTTGATTACCCAACACAAAGTGGTTAGCCCTAAAACCATACATACACAAACAAAAAAGCAAATTAGCCAGGTTTCATTTTTATAATTGTGCATTGTATTATATATAATATTTATTATATATTATAAAATATATTATGTTATATGCAATAATAATAAACAAAGGTTTGAGAATGAGGGAAAGCACTGGAGAGGTTGAAGGGAGGAAATATGGCAGGAGCCAGAGGGAGGAAGTTGTAGGGGATAAGTAGTTTAATTACGTTTTAATTAAAATGTATTCAAAAGAAAAATCTGAGTCGCATGTCAGGAACACTGCATAAACAAACGTACATTTATAAACACCGCGCATTCATGAGGGCACCTGTTCTGTTTTATCTAGAAAACATTGTTTTCTTGAAGTTATCCACCACCCTTGGTTCTCACAACCATTAGGTCTCCTCTCCCTGACGATCGAAAGCCTAGGGAGGGAGGTAGGTGGTGGAGGAGGAGAAGGAGGATGAGGGGTCGGTCGGGTGGGTAGGGAGAAATCTGACTCAGGAGGCACACTACTTGTTGGCCTTCCTCCAGAACACATGCTTTGTGATTGTGTCCTTCCTCCTCATGCTGTTCAAGGTGGACATTAATAAATGTAGTGTAGCTGTCATAACTGAGGTCAAGAAGCAGACGAAAGCAGGAATGTCCTTCCACAGTCTCACTCGGGCCTCCGTTCTTATTTTCAAAGAGGAAACGGAGACTCAAGCTACAATTTACTGTCTACAGAGAAGAATAAAGAATGGGGTTGAGATCTGCTCCCTTCGAACATGGACAAAATGGACATTAAATGAGAAGGAAGGGTTTAATAGTGATGTTTTGTGTGTCAAGCTGAAAAGGGGTCAATTGTGCTGCCCAGTTTTATTTCAACTTTAAACAAATTCCAAAGTCATATGAGAAGAGGGAAACTCTATTAAGAAAATTCCTCCATAAGATGGGGCTGTGGGAAAATTCCTTTTCTTTCTTTTTTTAAATTAATATATTCACTTTACATTCCAGTTGAAGCCCTCTCCTTTCTCTCCTCCCAGCCCCACCCTAACACCCCTTCTCCCATTATTACTCCCTCTACTTTTCCTCAGAGAAGGGAAGGGCCCCTATGCGTAACAACCAGCTGTAGAACATTTTCTTAATTACTGATTGGTGGGAAGGTGCAGCTCAGTGTAGGTCGTGCCATCCCTGAGATTGTAGTCCTGGGTTCTATAAGAAAGCAAGCCATTCATGACTTCTGCATCAGCTCCTGCTTCCAGGATCCTGCCCTATTTGAGTTACTGTCCTGACTCCCTTCCATGAAAAATAATGACTTGGAAACAAAATTGTTTCCTCGTCCAAGTTGCGTTGGACATGGTGTTTCATCTCAGCCATGATAATCCTAACTAGGACAGACACTATCCTTGAAGTCCTAGTGTGTGGTCCTTCTAAATGTTTACATAGAAGAATTCCCTTGATCAGTAATCACAGTCTACCTCCTGAGACCGCTACTTTGCTCAAGTAACAATAACTCTACCTGCTACCACAGCTGCAACCATGGGGTATCCTAGATTCACTTTATGGTAGTCACGTCAACAGCATGTATATCATTGAGGACAGTGATAATTAATCTGTTTTCTTCCCAGAATGTAATACCTGATTGATGTATTAATTTGGATGGGGTAGTGGTGATGTTCTAAGGGTGTATCTGGTCCTTCTCAGTATTTGAATCTTTGATGGTTTTACAGTTAAGTCTTAGGCTTGATATTTTGATTTATTTTAAAAAATTCTTTTTCTTTTGCATAGTGTCTGAGCACGGCTTAGGCTGGGCTCAAACCTACTGTGAACTAAGAATGACCTCAAACACACATTACTGCTGTTCAGTGCCCCAAGTACTAGGATGACAGTGTTCGGGCCACTCTTGGTTCATGTAATGTTGTCAATCAAATCCAAGGCTCTGTCCATGCTTGGCAGCCATTCTGTCTACTGAGCCCAACTTTCAGGAGATAAGTTTTTTTCTGGGCTTTAGAGAAGATTTGGGATCAGTCTGTTAATATTTTATCGCGAATTTTTGCTTCCATGTTCACAAGGGATCTTGGCCTATAATTTTCTTTTTCTGTTGGGTCTTTGTGTGGTTTAGGTAATAGGATAATTGTGACCATATAAAAAGAGTTGTGCAATGTTCCTTAAGTTTCTATTTTGAGGAATAATTTGAACAGAGTTGGTATTAATTCTTTTTTGAATGTCTGGTAAAATTCTGTTCTGAATCGACCTGGTCACAGATTTTCTTTGGTTGGAAGATTTTTTCAACTTTTTTATTAGATATTTTCTTTATTTACATTTCAAATGCTATCCTGAAAGTTCCCTATACCCTCTCCTACCCACCTACTCCCACTTCTTGGCCCTGGCATTGCCCTGTACTGGGGCATATAAAGTTTGCAAGACCTAGGGGCCTCTCTTCTCAATGATGGCTGACTAGGCCATCTTCTGCTACATATGCAGCTAGAGACACGAGATTTGGGGGTACTGGTTAGTTCATATTGTTGTTCCACTGATAGGGTTGCAGCCCCCTTCAGCTCCTTGGGTACTTTCTCTAGCTCCTCCATAGGGGGCCCTGTGTTCCATCCTATAGATGACTGTGAGCATGCACTTTTGTATTTGCCATGCACTGGCATAGCCTCATATGGGACAGCTATATCAGGGTC
>NC_034590.1:163909748-163911337 GCF_900095145.1 Mus pahari | reverse complement strand
TCTTTGTTTAGTGCATTTGGTGTTTTGATTTTTATGTGTCGGGAGGAATTTCTTTTCTGGTCCAGTCTATTTGGAGTTCTGTAGGCTTCTTGCATGTTCATGGACATCTCTTTCTTTAGGTTAGGGAAGTTTTCTTCAATAATTATATTGAAGATATTTATTGGCCCTTTAAGTTGAAAATCTTCATTTTTATCTATTCCTGTTATCCTTAGGTTTGGTATTCTCATCGCGTCCTGGATTTCCTGGATGTTTTGAGTTAGGATCTTTTTGCATTTTCTTTAATTGTTGTGTCCATATTTTCTATGGAATCTCCTGTGCCTGAGATTCTCTCTTCCACCTCTTGTATTCTGATGGTGATGCTTGCATCTATGGCTCTTGATTTTTCTCCTAGGATTTCTAGCTCCAGAATTGTCTCCCTTTGTGATTTCTTTATTGTTTCTACTTCCATTTTTAGATCCTGGATGGTTTTGTTCAATTCATTCACCTGTTTGTTTGTGTTTTCCTGTAATTCTTTAAGGGATTTTTGTGTTTTTTACTTAAGGGCTTCTACCTGGTTACCTGTGTTCTTCTGTAAATCTTTAAGGGATTTTTGTGTTTCCTCTTTAAGGACTCCTACCTGTGTAGCTGTGTTCTCCTGTATTTCTTTAAGGGAATTATTAATGTCCTTCTTAAAATCCTCTGCCAGCATCATGACATATGATTTTAAATCTGAATCTTGCTTTCCCTGTGTGTTGGGGTATCCAGGACTCGCTCTGGTGGGAGTACTGGGTTCTGATGATGCCAAGTAGTCTTGGTTTCTGTTGGTAAGATTCTTATGTTTGCCTTTATCTGATAATCTCTGGTGTTAGATGTTTTAGCTGTCTCTGGCTGGAGCTTGTTCCTCCTGTGAGTCTGTAAGCCTGTGTCAGCACTCCTGGGAGACCAGCTCTCTCTTGACAAGACCAGTGAGTGCACAGAGGGCTGAGGAAGAGCCCCATCTCCTGGCTGCAGAGGTAGGCTCTTAGGACCCTGTCCCAAAAGCTTTGTTGCTTCTGAGGCTGGTGTTCTCCTGAATAGACCTAGGAGAGACACTGGAGAGAAAACTGTGATCTCCCCTGAGTCCTGGGTCAGAGCACTCCCTGGAGGCAAGCTCTCCTCTGTCAGGGAAGGTGCACAGAGGACTGAGGAGCAGCTCCACCTCCTGGCTGCGGATGTAGGCCTGTAGGACCATGTCTGAGAAGCCTTTATTTTGTTTCTATTTTATTGATTTCAGTCCTGAGTTTGATTAGTTCTCATCTACTCCTTTTGGATGTGATTTGTTTTTCTTTTTCTAGTGTTTTCAGGTGTGCTATTAAGAGGCTAATATGAGATCCGTTTCTGTCTGTCTGTCTGTCTGTCTGTCTCTCTCAATGTAGGCACTTAGTGCTTTAAACTTGCCTCTTAGAACTACCCTCGCATCAATGTAATCCACTATATAAACAAACTCAAAGACAAAAACCACATGATCATCTCCTTAGATGCTGAGAAAGCATTTGACAAAATCCAACACCCCTTCATGATAAAAGTCTTGGAAATATTGGGAATTCAAGGCCCCTACCTAAACATAATAA
>NC_034590.1:163877048-163909083 GCF_900095145.1 Mus pahari | reverse complement strand
ATAGGGAACTTTCGGGATAGCATTTGTAAAGTAAATAAAGAAAATAATAAAAAAAAAGGAAAAAAAAAAGAACTACCCTCATTTTGTCTCATGGGTTTGGGTATATTGTGTTTTTATTTTCATCCAGTTCTTAAAAGTTTTTCATTTTCTTCTTCATTTCCATGTGGATTCATTTTTCTTTTAGTGGTGGGTTGTTTAGTTTCCATGCACCTGTAAACCTTCTGTTGATGTTGAAGTCCAGTTTCATCTTCAAACTTCCCTGGCTCTTTTGATGCTGTTCTTCAACAGCATCTTTATAGTCCCCACTAATACTTCTCTGAATCCTAAGCTTTCACAATCATTATTATAATCTCACTAAGCTCTTCAGTATGTAGAATTCTCCACCTTCCACTGCATATCTGTCCAGTGTGATCCCATTCAGTATTGCTACCAGCTCCCCAGCACCCACAGGTCTGGGGCTCACCTACTGCCAGTGATGGCAAACTGTCAGAAATTCCGTGGTAACATTGTTTTTCAGAGTTCTGCTTTTGGTCCCTTCTGTTTTTGAATGTTATAGGTTGGGAATGCAAAGACATCAACTTCAAAAATCCCAGTCATGCAGGTAATCACATTGCTGGGGAATCGTTTTAGGAATAAAAGATGGGAGAGGCAAGACAAGAAGGACTAGACAGAGGAAAAATGCTCAAGCAGGACACATCAACAGAGTACTTAAATATCCCATAAAGTATATCTGCAAATGGGGCACACTTTCAGAATGGTCCTTCTTTAATGCAAGGAAGCCAGAATAGACTATTCATCCATCTCACAGAGGGAAATTGGGGTGGCACACCACAGTAATCATCATAAGACCAAATGAATTAATTCATCCAAAGCTCTGATGGGGTTCCTGACCCCAGCAAACACACCAAAATTAGAAGTCATTTTTTTTTTTCTTGAAGATTTACCCAGATCCATCACACAGAATTTGCCAGATAATGGGTAAGGATGACCTGATCATAGAATGATCTGGACTTTGAGACTAGGAAAAGGTTAAGGTTTCTAAAAGAAGTGGCATGAAATTTTAACTGTGTCTGACCTGTGTTCTTTGCCCGT
This sequence comes from Mus pahari, assembly GCF_900095145.1. Taxonomy (NCBI): domain Eukaryota; kingdom Metazoa; phylum Chordata; class Mammalia; order Rodentia; family Muridae; genus Mus; species Mus pahari. Next base: position 163,907,991 of record NC_034590.1, on the reverse strand, counting down.
GGAATTGCAGACAAGTACAGCCTAGCAGACTTGGCCCTCTTGATTCTTGGTTCCTTTTCCCTAACATCGGATTTTCTTTCCTTTTTCTCTTCCATGAGTCCAATTTCACTAGATCTTGGATTATATTCTGCCAAAGTGCAGGAGAAAGTTGTGCGCTTGCTTGCTTGCTTGCTTGCTTGCTTGCTTGCTTGCTTGCTTGCTTGCTTGCTTGCTTGCTTGCTTGCTTCCTTCCTTCCTTCCTTCCTTCCTTCCTTCCTTCCTTCCTTCCTTCTTTCCTTCCTTCCTTCTTTCCTTCCCTTCCTTCCTTCCATCCTTTTATAACTAAGGGACATACTACTCATGGTATCTGAGCTAAGATTAGTCACTTGCATGGTTAGTGATGCTGACTTGTGGTCCTTCCTTATTTTCATGGGTGGATATTATTAGTAAATTGTTCTTATTAGATTTTTGAGAGATTTATACACCATATTTTTATCACATGCACCTCTGCTTCCCCTTTTAACTGTCCCAGACCTACCCGACCTCCCTCTCCCCACCATCTTAATATCCTCTTGTTTTTGACAATAGCCCCTTGACTGTGCTTCCCCTATAGTCTAAAGTGTGGCACTGTCCACCTGAGAAGGTTGACCTACCAGGGGCCTCATTCTGAAATAAAACTGATTTTTCCTTTCTCAGAAGCCATCATTTGTAACACCTCTTCAGTTATGGGTGGGGGGGTTGTTAGTTCTTTCTCCTTCTGGGTTAGAGTGTTGACTGGCTTGGTTTTCCACAGTTAAACCTGGGTGCTCTGAGCTGTGGGTACGGCAGTCTCGTGTCCACAAGACACTGTTTTGCCCTGTCCCTCCGTGACCTCTGGCTCTTACAAACTTTTACACCCCTTCTTCCTTGAAGCGTTTGAGCCTTCCAGAGAGGGTAATGTTGATGTGCCATTTATGTCTAAGTACTCACTGACCATAATTATCTGGTCTTTAACAAGTTAAGAGTTTCTGTAGTAGCTACTGTCCATTGCGCAAAGAAATTCTTTTTCTGATGAGCTTTGAGACTTACACTAATTTGCGGGTAGAGTGATACAAACTTAAAAGACAGTTTGGTAACATATCTACTTTGCAGATACTTTTTAGGTTTATCATTGGAGTTAGCAAGTTCTTCAAACATGGGCTCTTGGCCACATTTATTATACCACATCTATTTCCTTCCATGGAGTAGGTCTTAAATCCAATCAGAAAGGAGATGGTTACCCTCATGACATTTGTTTTCTTCTTTTACTCGTGGGCACATCTGGCTACAGTGATCGTTATTGTAGTTCACAGCCTTCACAACTGGATGAGTTGTTGACTCACTTCACTCCATCAACCTGCACGGCACCTTTCAGTATAATGAAAGCTAGATGGTGGGGAAGGTGTTTCCTGGTCAGCACCTGTGTGATTCTTCTATGTCCCATGACAAATGTGTATGGTGTCTTCTGGCTTTCCACCAAGTTCTAGGGAGCAACCAGGAACAATAGTACTAGCCTCTGTTGTTTTGGAAGGGAGGGATCTCTGGGACTTTTCTGATCAACATTCGAGAGGAGGTATTCCACAGCTGATGCTAGACTTTTTATCTGGCAATCCATGGCTTCTGAGAGAATCTTTTATTCCCTATATAAGAAAACTCCAATTAAACTCTTTTATATGAGCGTGTGTGTGTGTGTGTGTGTGTGTGTGTGTGTGTGTATGCATCCATGTGTGTATGCCTATGTGTATGCATTAATCTTACCAAATAACAAATTTCAATGGTTTTTCAAACATTCTTATTATTGGCTATTTTTCCTTAAGGGGTGGTGGGTATTATTAATGTGTTAGATTAGAACAAATTCAAATGCATGTAGATGACATCTGCTTCCACAAGACAAAATGTTTCCAGTGAATGTTAACCATTGAATTGTACTTTCAAGATTGTAAAGTCATTCTAGTAGACAGGTAGAGCCAAACCTTTTGTTCCCAGAATACTAAAATGTAATGTCATCTCTGCAAAGAACTCCAGGAGAAAAGTTGTGCAGATTCAGGTTCTGGGGTTTCTACTTGGTCTCTTCTTATGGGAGCCTCCTGAACTCTTTAATGATTTAGCAAATGAAAACTTTGCTGATTTTCCAGTCCCTGCCCTATGAAAGTAAGTGCGAATCAATTTAGTGACATTTTTACATGGAGCCTGAAAAATTGGATATTTCAAAAGCCAATCTTCACAAGTCCCACAGGCTTTTCTTTCTCTAAGAATGATATTAAACTGAACGAGAACATTTGAAATGAAACCAAGTGAATGTTCTTCCATGTTGGGAGTATAGGAAGATTTATTAAACACACATCTGAGCTTTTCCATGGACATCTAATGACTTAATCTGATTCATATTTTGCTTTTCCAAAAGACATTTTTTTTTTAAATTTACAATTCAGCTGTTGCCCTACCCCATCCACCCTCTCACATTTCTTCATCCAATTTCTCCTCCCCCTGTGTCTGAGAGGATGCTTCCCTCCTCAGCAGGCATCACCCATCCCTGGGTCCTCAAGTCTATTGAGGGTTAGGTGCATCTTCTCCCACTGAAGCCAGACCAGGTAGTCCTCTGCTGTGTATGTGAGCAGGTCATGGACCAGTGCTGTATGCTGCCTGGTTGATGGCTCAGTGTCTGGGCACACCCAGGGGTCTGGGTTAGTAGAGATGGCTGGTCACCCTCCTCTTCCACTTCTTCCATGCTTCCCCTGATTCAACCATAGGGGTCCCTGACATCAGTCCAGTGGTCTGGTGTAAATATCTGTGTCTGTCTTAGCTGGCTACTAGTAGGGCCTCTCAGAGGACAGCTATGCTAGGCTCCTGTCTGTAAGCACAACATGACATCAGTAATAGTGTCAGGCCTTGGTGTCTCCCCATGAGATGGGTCCCTAGTTGAGCAGCCAGACGCTGGACCACCCTTCCCTCAGTCTCTTCTTCTTTTATGTCCCTGCTGTTCTTTTAGACAGGAACAATTCTTGGTCAGAAATTTTAACTGTGGGTTGGTAAAATGATTTCTCCTCTTAAGGCCCTGTTTATCTACTGGAGGTGGACTCTTTGAGTTCCCTCTCTGCAAGGTTGGGCACATAATCTAAGGTCACTCCCATTGAATACTGAGAATCTTTCACCTCCCAGGTCTCTGGTACTTTCCAGAGGGTCTCCTCACCTCCCACCTTCTGAGGCTGCAGATTTCCATTCATTTTGCTGGCCCTCAGGGCTTCTCTCTTGCCCACTCTACTGTACCTGATCCTGTTCCCCATTCCCCCTTTTCCTCCCCTCTTCTGCCCAATGCCTCCCTCCCTCTGCTTCCCGTGATCATTTTCTTGCCCTTATTAAATGGGACTGAAGGATCCTCACTTGCTCTTTCTGCTTGCTAAAGTTCTGAGATTGTGTGGGTTGCATCCTAGATATCCTGTCCTTTTTGGCTAATATCCACTTATTAGTGAATACATCCTATGTGTATCCTTTTGGGTATGAGTTACTTCACTCAGGATGATATTTTCTAGTTCCATCCATTTGCCTGCAAAACTCATGATGCCTTTATTCTTAAAAGCTGAGTAGTATTTCATTGTGTAAATGAACCACATTTTCTGTATTTATTCTTGTGCTGTGGGACACTAGGTTGTTTCCAGCTTCTGGCTATTACAAATAAGGCTGCTGTAAACATACTGGAGCATGTGTGCCTCTAGTATGGGGGGGGCATCTTTTGGGTATATGCCCAAGAGTGGTGTAGCTGGGTCTTCATGTAGAACTATTTCCAATTTTCTGAGGAACCATACCAGATTGATTTCCAGAGTGGTTGTACAAGTTTGCAATCCCACCAGCAATAAAAGAGTGTTCCTTTTTCTCTATATCCTCACCAGCATGTGCTCTCACTTGAATATTTTGATCTTAGCCATTCTGACTTATGTAAAGTGGAATCTCAAGGTCTTTTTGATTTGCATTTCCCTGATGACTAAGGACTTTAAGCATTTTTTAAATGTTTCTCAGGCATTCAAGATTCCTGTTTTGAATCTTCAGTTTAGCCCCTAAGCCCATTTTTAAATTGAGTTATTTGGTTTTTTGGAGGTTAGCTTCTTGAGATCTTTATATATTTTGAATATTAGTCCTCTATCGGATGTGGGGTTAGTGAGTTTTTTTTCCATTCTGTAGGTTGCTGATTTGTCCTTAGCCTTACAGAAGCTTTTCAGTTTCATGAGGTCCCATTTATCTATTGTTCATCTTAGAGCCTGAGCCATTGCAGTTCTGTTTAGGAAAATTTCCCCTGTGCTAATGAATTTCAAGGCTGTTTCCCTCTTTCTCTCCTTTGGGATTCAGTGTATCTGGTTTTATGTGGTTTGATCCATTTGGGCTTGAGCTTTGTACAAAGTGATAAATATGGATCTATTTTCATTCTTCTACATACAGACTGCCACTTAGACCAGCACAATTTATTGAAGATGCTTTCTTTTTTCCATTGTATGTTTTTTTGCTACTTTGTCAAAGATCAAGTTTTCATAAAGCATGTGGGTTTATTTCTGGGTCTTCAATTCTATTCCATTCATCTGCCTGTCTATGTACCAATATCTTGTGTTTTTTATCACTATTGCTCTGTAATACAGCTTGAGGTCAGCGATGGTGATTTCCCCAGAAGTTCTTTTATTGTTAAGAATTATTTTCACTATCCTGGATTTTTGTTTTTCCATATGAAATTAAGAATTGCTCTTTCCATGTCTCTGAAGAACTGTGTTGAAATCTTGATGGAGATTGTGTTAAATCTATAGATTGCTTTTGGTAGCATGGGCATTTTTACTATGTTAATATCACCAGTCCATGAGCATGGGAGATCTTTCCGTCTTCTGAGGTCTTCTTTGATTTCTTTTTCCAGGGATTTGAAGTTCTTGTTATTCAGTTCTTTTACTTGCTTGGAAAGAGTTACACCAAAATATTTTATACTATTTGTGGCTATTGTGAAGGGTATTATTGCCCTAATTTCTTTCTCAGCCAATTTATCATTGTATAAAGGAAGGCTACTGATTTGTTTGAGTTAATTTTGTATCCAGCCCTTTTGCTGAAGTTGTTTATCAGCTGTAGAAGTTCTCTGGTAGATATTTTTGAGTTGCTTATGTATACTCTCACATCATTTGCAAATAGTGATACCTTGACTTCTTTTTCAATTTGTATCCCCTTGATGATGTATTATTGCTCTAGCTAGAACTATGAGGACTGTATTGAATAATTTAATTTTATATTGGCTGATGGTTTGCTTTATATTGCTTTTATTATGCTCAGGTTTTAAAGCTTTACATTTGAGTTAGTGGAGAGAACATTTACTTATGGCACTTTATAGGAACGAAGCCCACTGAGAAGTGACGTCAGAAGTGTCTGACACCCACAGTGACTTCTTATGTATGTACGTATGTACGTACGTACGTATGTATGCATGATCATGTGTATGTAGGTGTATGTACTTATATGTAAATGTAGAGGTCAGCGTTGTATGTCTCTCTTCAGTACCTGTCTACCTAGTATCTTGAGGTGATGTCTGTTCCTGAGACCTGGGGATTGCTCATTAGGTTAAGCCCCAGGGGTCCTTTTGTCCCTGCCTCACCAGTGATGGGATTACAAATGCACCCATTACATCCAGCTTCTTACATGGTTCTGAACACTGAACCCAAGTCCTCACGCCTCCAGAGCAGGCACTCTACCAACTGAATTAATCTGACCTGGTAGTTGTTTTTGATATAAAATTTTGTGCTCTCATGGAAGTTATAAATTATTTAGGAAGCTTGGGCCAATAAATGATCAGATAATAGCACAAACACACACACACACACACACACACATCAATGCAAATTAAGATGTGTCTGAATAAAATACATTATTGCTTATGCAAATATTCCATGAGGTGAGATATTTTGAGGAGTCTACAAGTAACAGGCATGCACTGGAGAGACAGGTAGGATTCCAGTTGACAGAGGGGGCCTGTTTGTATTTGTTGTGTTCCTCCTCGGGATTGGCAATGCAATCTGAATTTACAGTTCATGTGCTTTACCAGTCTTGACATATGTATGATGTATGATGTATGATGTATGATGTAGTGGGGTTAGAAACAAGCAGGAGTATAAAATGAAAACAGGCTCTTTCTGGAAAACGGTAGTTGATCCACACCATTAAGGAAGCTGACATGCTGTTGAGACCTTCTGCATGCAATTGTTGTGATGAGTCAGGGTAGAACTGGAGAAATGGAGACCAGAAGCAGAAAGTGCTGGCTGCTGGATGTCAACCTTAACTCTCTAACTTCTGAGCATTTTCCTGCTCCTGTACTCTCCCTTAAAGGCAATGCATCCCTCTTCTTTTTTCTCTGTAAATGAATAAAAGAGTTTAATTAGAGTTTCTTATAGGCGCATGGATGAGGGGTTAGTTGTAACCATTGGCACTTTGCCAGCGTCACCTCCATCAAAGATGACATATCTTCTTCCTCTGGCAACTACTGTAAGTCTTCATGTAAGGATGAGGCCTCATTTTTCTTTTCTTTTTCTTTTTTAATTAGATATTTTCTTTCTTTCTTTTTTTTTTTTACATTTCAAATGTTATCCCCTTTCCTGGTTTCCCCTCTGAAACCCCCCTCCCTCTTCTCTCCTCCCCCTGCTCACCAACCCACTCCCGATTCCTGGTCCTGGCATTCCCCTACACTGGAGCATCAAGCCTTCACAGGACCAAGGGCCTTTCCTCCCATTGATGACTGACAAGGCCATCCTCTGCTACCTATGGGGCTGGAGTCATGTGTACTCTTTGGTTGGTGGTTTAGTCCCTGGGAGGTCTGGGGGTCCTGGTTGGTTGATATTGTTGTTCCTCCTATGGGGCTGCAAACCTCTTCAGCTCCTTGGGTCCTTTCTCAAACTCCTCCATTGGGGACCCTATGCTTAGTTCAATGGTTGGTTGAGAGCATCCACCTCTGTATTTGTCAGGTACTGGCAGAGCATCTCAGTAGACAGCTATATCAGGCTCCTGTCAGCAAGCACTTGTTGGCATCCACAGTAGTGTCTTGGTTTGGTGACTGTATATAGGATGGATGCCCAGGTGGGGCAGTCTCTGCATGGCCTTTCCTTCAGTCTCTGCTCCACACTTTGTCTCTGGATCTCCTCCAATAGATATTTTGTTCACCCTTCTAAGAAGGATCCATACTTTGGTCTTCCTTCTTCTTGAACTTCATGTAGTCTGGGAATTGTATCTTGGGTATTCCAAGCTTCTGGACCTCATAAGTCCCCCCCCCTCCCCTTTTCTGCATGCCAGAAAGCTGATTGGTCAATATAATGCAAATGTTCAGGCCATCACAACTTCTGGGAAAACAAGAGTGCCATGACCATGTCATGCCCGGAAGACAACTTTCCATGCTTTCTTCCTGCTCTTACATCCTTTCTGCTTCCTATTCGATGTCTGACTTTTCGGTACATTGACTCGACAGGGGCCAATTCACTGCGCCCACTCTCTCTGCTTCTCACGGGGTTGCTGGAACTGGTTCTAAATAGTGATGGATTTGCTGAACGATTTAGCCAGACGTTTGCATGCTTATAGGGACTCAAGGCTGCTAGACAAAGCTGTCAGTGTTGAAGTGGGTTTCCTTACCACCAAATGTAATAAATAAATCAGGGATCAGGACCAGGTCCCATGATCAGGAACTGAGTGAGATTTTTGTTATATGCTTTTAATAAAAATGTGAACTTCCTTCTCGTTTCCTTCCATGATGATTGACTGACTCATATTAAGATTGTGTCTAAATCCTGTCAGTTCCCCATTCTCCAATTACAGACAGAAAGGTGCTTTTCTATTGCTAGTTTATTACTGTGACATTGCAATCTTTCATTTAGAGAACCCACAATCTGTAGAACTAACAAGCATATCTAAAAGCTCCATGGATTTTTTTCCACACTCACTGTAATATTCTTCTTCTGCAAAGGCCTTGGCCTTGACAATCACCTACCCAGAGACTAGAATAAATGAATAAATATGTGCTTTAAAGAGAAAGCAATGTCCTGAAGAAAAACTTTAAGCTACAGTATGGCTATCTATCACAGGTTTGTGATTTCCTTGTCTTGCTTGAATTAAATAAAATTGGCCTAAAGCAAATCTGCTGAAAAGTCAGGCTCCAAATCAAGACACAGGGGCTTCTCTAAGACTGAGTGGAGATTTTGTACTGACAGGTTTCAGAGAATCTTAATATGGGCAGCTGTTCTCTCAGGCCTGCGTGGAGGACTTGGCCTGAGGTGGGGGTGGGTATGACTCCTTTCCCAAGGTTACCCTGATAAGCACACACACTCTCCTTTGCAAAGTAGCTCATCTTCCAGTAATCAGTGCTCACAGTTAAATACTGGGTAAGTCCAAAAGGCCTTAGTATGTGAGAAATGACTGTTAACAAGATGCTACCAAGACCCCTTTGACCACAAAGACTCAGGCATCTGATTTGAACATGTGCACTCCTTTCTACTTAGAAACAAACAAAATTATGATTTGTGGGAATCTAAAAGTTTGGTCAATATTTCTGGGAATTTTAAAGGGACAGCTGTTTTGTATTCTTTCTCTCTTTTGGGCTCCAGACTTGACATTAAAAATTCCTACTTCCCTCCACAATGCCTGTGATTCATTTCAGCTCCTTTCTCAGATAATCCCAACTCCCACTTAGTAAAACACTCAGGACTTCATAGATTTGGGTCACTTTGCATTGCATACTTGAGGTCCCATGTAGTAGTCTTTCTTATCAAAGGATGTCATGACAACCTCACCAGTCAGGAGCTGGTCCAGTTGGCTCTCACTTCTGTAGCTAAACTTTTCTTTGCCTAGAGGCAGAAAAGAGATTCAAGGAATTTTCACTAGTCTTCAGTGCCACTGCACATGCGCACAGAATCCTGGTGCTTCTTGCTAGATAATATGCTAGTCTAGTGTCTTCAACACCACTAATGTAGAGAGATGGTTAGCCTTAGACCCCATCATGATTCTAAACTCACTTTGCTACCCTGCCCTCTATCCCATTGAAGAAAGAACTGATGATAGCTGAGGTTCAGCAAGCGCTTGGGTCGCTAGTGCCTCTTCACATAGCAGCAGAGGTCGCAGTTCCAGATGAATCTCAGCTTCAGAGTCCCATAAGTTAGTGCTAACTCCTTCCATTCAAAGAGCTACCAGCACCATAAATGACAGCACACTGCTTTAACTGGCTACTTATCTTCAAATACTGATGTCTGGCTACAATAGGGCTTGCACAGAGGGCAACAGAGAGTTCCTGGTGCCCCAGTGGGCACCAAGTTACATCCTACTACAGAAGTTGAAGGAGTCCAGTTCTTGAACATCTTTGCAAGGTTTTTACCAAGTTCCACACAGTAGCGTAATTGCTGGGTGGCCTCAGGTAAGTGACAAACTCTGTTGCTTGTCTTTGCAGTGACACCAGGGTTACCTATTCCTCCTACCCTGTGCTCAGCACCTAGAAAGTGCTAAATAAATGGTGGCTTTTGTGAAGATGGTTCATACTGAAAAGAAGCCTGTGCAAAGTGGAACTCTGATTTTGATCGAGCATTGGGCATAGAGGTTTATTTATTACAGCCTTGTCATTCATACCAGGTGCTTCACCCCTCAATTCATTTATTATATAACCAGAACAAGGCTCAGCCCCATACCCACAGCTCATCAATTCATTCTACTGAGTTTTTAACTTTTGTCTTTAAAACAGACTGAAAGCCAGATGCCGTGCATTCATGGTTCTCTTGGTGTCTGAGGCCAGCGCCACCTATGTGCCCTTTGCCCTTTGTTTACTGGCAGCTCCTTCCTTCTCAACAGCAAGTGATGGAGTTAATGCCTGATGAGAGGAGAATGTGTGGACACAAATAACCCAACTGAAAATTCTGGATTTGTAGGTATTGATCCAGGGAACTCTCTGGCTCCCAATCATCCTTAGAAACCATAAGATGGTTTCCAAATTCCAACCATTTGATATTCTAACCATGCCTCTTACACTGCCTCTGATTCGTGGGAATAACTTCCAAGCACATTCTACACAATAGCCTCTCATGACTGGTACAGAAACATGGTCACTGAACTGACCCATCTAATCTTATAAACTCAGTCTCCTGGAAGCCTGAGTCCTCATACAACAGACTCCTAACTTGGAGTACCTCCTCATTACACTCTGGAGGAAATCAAGGAGGTTGAATCCATGTCCCACAAGAGAAATCCTCATGGTGAGAATATTCCTCCTGTTGCCAATTACAGATCATGGGAGCAGATGTCCACTGTAGGAAACTTTGTATTCTAGGCCAATGTACATAATAAAATGTTTATGTAGGTGTAAAACTTGTTTTCTCCTCAAAAGAATTTTCTGTTTGTTGCCCAAAGTGAAAACTCCTTTTATCCACCAAGGATTGTAATAATATGTAATAAAGCCATATGGTCATAAAGCCCCTCTAATGTTAATATAAAATGCGCCAAACTCTTTGGCAAGCTCCTTGAAGGGAGTGCTTCATTTACAACCATACCTGTACAAGATGGATACTTTTATAAAAGTCCCATGCTTCAGATGTTGCAGTTCACTCTACTTAAGATAAGTTGTCCAAGGCCAGGTGGCTGACAGCCCCAAATTTGAAACTAGATCTATCTCAGGCAAGGAGCCATGGTATTAACTGTGCATACAAGCCCATTAATCCTGGGTTTTTGAACTTTGCGCACAGGTGACGGTTAGACAAACAGTGAAGGGTACGATTACCCAGGGAAATGTGTCTGGGGAAGAGCACAGGGAATGTAGAAACTACCAAGTTTAACCCTTTACAAATCTTGGTAGCATAATGTATTTAGAAACAGGATGAAGTTCTAAGACTTAGCTCAGAGAATAGTTGCAGGGAGTAAGCACATTGCTATTGAACTGATGGGGTTAATATGTTCCCCAGCTCCATCCACTCTGCCTAAGTTAGTGAGAGTGAGGATTTGAAAACGAATGAGATGATACAACATCCCAGATACTTATTTACTAATACCCACTGCAATCCAATAGGTAAATATTTTATTTTTTAAATTTAACATTTTATTTAATATTCATACGTGCATATAATGTGTTTGGATCAAATCCATTCCTTTGTTCTTTTCCCTCCCACTTCCCCTGCTCTACTTTCCCCTACCAACTTCATTCTCTCTCTCTCTCTCTCTCTCTCTCTCTCTCTCTCTCTCTCTCTCTCTCTGTCTCTCTCTGTCTCTCTGTCTGTCTCTCTCTTTCCTCTCTGAATACCCAGTGTGGCCTGTGTGTTCATGGGTGTGGAACTGACACATGGGTAGTCTGGCACATGGGTAGTCTCCCAGGATCCACATCCCTGAAGGGAAGTGACTCTCCCTCTCCCAGTGTAGTCATCAACTGCTCATAGCTCCTCAGATAGGGACGGTGCTTCATGGCCCCCTCCTCCTCCCATGCTGGCATTTTGGCTGGACTCATCATGTTCGGGCCCTGTGCATGTAGTTCCAACTGATGTGAGTTCATACATGCAACTGCACAGTCCTTTATGGAGAATACCATTTGGTGTAGATACCCACTCCCTCCTGCACTGACATTCTTTCCACTCTCCCTTCCTCAATGACCCTTGAACCCTGGAGGGGATCTGTGACGCAGATATCTCATTTAAAGCTCTGCATTCCATCATCTTCTGCACTCTGCATGTTGAACAGTTGTGGGTCTTTGTGTTAACCTCCACAGTGCAAAAGAAGCTACTCTGGTTAGGGTAGAAAGATCCACTGATATATGGAAATAAAAACTTAGAGTCACTGTAATACGATGTCCATTTAGAAGAATAATATTGATGTTTTCTCTTAGGGCCCATGTCCTGCCCAGCCACAGTTAACAGTAACAGGCATGGGGTCCATCTTATGCAGAAGACTCTAAATCCAACCATAAAGAGGTGGGTTACTTCTATATCACTCCTACCATATTGCACAGCTGAGCATATCTTGCCAGGACAGTCATTTTTATGGCTTACAGGGCTCACGGGTGGGTAAGGTTAATAATGACTTCTCACTTGGTAGCATGTCTAGAACTTTCCAGAGCTGTGAGAAGTTGTGTGTAGGAAAGAATCTGTTTGTGCCAGCTTTATTTCTCCATGTCCTGTGGATCAGATGTACCGTGTCTTCAGCACTAGGGTCTTTCCATCAAGTTCTGGAGAGTAAGCAAGAACAATGGCAAGAGTCTGTGTGTTAGAGAAATCTATGGGGTCTTAATGGCCAATAAGATTGAAGCTTTAAAACCCTCAACTATAAGTATAGGCCCTCATTCAACCCACACAGGTACATAGATGGCTGAGGGATTCTGAAAATAAGATTGGTCAATATATAATTGAATATAATCAACACTATTACCTTGGTCATGATATTCTACTTAGTGTTTGACAATATCACCACTCAGGAAGTGAAGCAGGTCACATAGAAATCCTCTGTATATTATCCTACAATTATAGCAAGTCAATATATAACTTTCTGTAAAAAAGCTTGAATTATAACACTGGATATTGTCTCTGTTCTCTCTCCTTCACATGTATGTACTATGAGTTGTATGGAGTTTAAAATGAGATGTTAAAACTTTATTTTATGTGTAGAACTTAGATGATAGTGTTTCCTGTGTATTTGTTGCTGGAAAACATAGATTAGTAAGTATTTATCTCCCCGAGAAAGAAAACTTCTGAGCCATTAATTATCTTTCTTTAAAGGTGACTTTCATTTTCTGTGCTCATCTCTCAGTGCCCACAGCCCATACCCACTAATACAAGTGCATTTCTTAGCTAGACTCAATTGGTCAGTATTCTTCCCTTTTGACTTTCAATTTGGGTTATACACATTATGGGTAGGTGGTTATAATTGTTATATCAAAAATGTCCCTCTAATGAAATAATGTATTTGTTTATTGTAAGCAGCACAGCTGCAAGATGGATGGAGGGATGACTTACAGATTTTTATATCCAATATGCCACCTGTAATTGAAGGATAATTAGATTCTCCATCTGCTTCCTGTCATGCATGTCTCCATTTCCTCTGCCATCTACAGAACTTACCAAGAGTATGCATGTTTTTAATACTAATTGCCTCCTAATAAGAACTCTGTAGAGAAACTCAGTGCCCTGATATGGAACTTAGCCACCATTTAACATACTGTTGGTCTTTTAATGTATTTAAATCTGACTATGATGAATATGCTTACTATTGATAGTTATTATTTTGTTATGCCAACACTACTGAGATTTCTCTATATTTGTATTTTATAGGCACAGCAGAAAATATGTCATACAGCATGGGTGGAAGGCAAAGATGCACACACAAGCAACCTCTCTGTGCTGATAATATTCAGGAGTAAAGGTTGGAGTAGATCATATCCTACAGAGCCAATCACACCCGATCTTTCATATCCTACAGAGCCAATCACACCCGATCTTTCATATCCTATAGAGCCAATCACACCCAATCTTACCCACTCCCCCTCTGACTGTAGTTACCATGGCACTGTGAGATAGCATGATGTGGTAGGGAAAACTATTATGTCCACCTGTTAAGATTTAATTTTAACCCTTCACATTTGGGTATCTTTGACTTTATCAGAGTCATATGCGCTACACTTTGGGAAGGAGAATGATACCCTTTAAAATATTTTTATCGAACATATTTTATTTTTATTAACATAAAAATCTATTTCATTACAAAATAATATTATAGATTTAAGAGGTCATTAAAATTACCAGGCAGACATAAACATTACTAATGGCTGATATTATTCTTTTAAGATTTTTAACTAACACAGTGCCTATGAACTCTTTATTCAATTTACCTATTTATTTTCTATTTACAAGGACTGTCTGTCCATGTCAATCACTGCAGATCTCTGCTGCTTTTAACAGCAGGGCGGCCGTTCATTGTTAGTAGTCACAACCCACACTGTTAGCATCTGGGGTAGGACCAGCATTTGATTCATGCTTGCTCTGCTTCTAATGTTGTCCTTGAGGCGGAGAGGGGGATAATGCAAGATCAGTTCCTTGTCACCTCTTGTAGGCCTCTGGGTGAATGATTTTCCCCAGTTTTTAGAAATTGCTCTGGTTTACATAGCAAATAAAAAGAGAAAGAGAAGCAAAAGGCTGTCGGTTTCCTGGAAGAATCTGGCTGGAGTTTGCTCCTGTCCTCCCTCCCTCTGTTTCCTTTTTGGCTCATCAGACCTCAGTGGCATCCCTGGCCTGTAACCTCCCCCCTCCTGGTGGCCTTTGACAATGGTCCGGGAATGAGAGTGGCTGTCTCTTCCACTGCACATCTCTGGCTGCTCCTAGCTGACTCAGCAGATGGGAAATTTTATATTCTCTATTATTTTATGTCTTGGGGGGAAAAGAAGCAAACAAAACTGTATTATGAAAAATTTCATTTTCTTCTTCAGTACCTGATAGAAAGTCACATTGGAAAGTTTAAACATTTCTCGTTATTTCCTTTTCTTCCCCTTTCATCATTCTTGTAAGGGGGAGAGAGAGAGAGAGAGAGAGAGAGAGAGAGAGAGAGAGAGAGAGAGAGAGATTAGATTTCTAAACAGTGAACAGTCTTTTTATCGGCTAGAGTCTTACAGATTCACCAGTGCCTCCATGGTCCCCATCTAAAGACTCCTTATGTGTAAGAGTGTGTCCTAGGCTCTCCACCTCCCCTCCCACCCTCCAACGCCATGGCATTCAACCTGCCTTCCAGAGTCACACTCAGTTTCCTCACGAGAAATTTGAGTGTTAAGTTCAGGTTCAGTAGGAACATGAATGCGAGTCTGCCCATCAGCTTGCTGAGGGGCTCCCCCTCTGTAACCAGGGAACTTGACTCTTGGATTAGTTACTGCCTGCAGCTCAGTTGTGTAGATACGCTTCATGGAAGCCTAGCAGCCACTTTGGGTGTGAGATCCGAGCCGTTTTGCTTCTCCGTGCTTTCCAATCATGGCCTGTGTTTCCCACTCCCTTGATGTATGTGTTTGAATTCACCTTCATCACTTAGCCCTTATTGGTGATAATGATGTCAGCCAAAAATCTCCTATTTGGCCTTTCTGGATATTTGAGTCCTTTCTTTTAAGTTTTTTTCTTTTTTTTTCCCTAGCAATAACAAGAAAACTGACTCTACAAGTTTTTTTTTTCCCCCCTCATTCAGGATGGTTTAGCCCTAAAATTCTGTGTTTTGGATTGTTCCTCGTCTCCAGATAGCTCTCTCATGATCTCCCCATGGTTTGTGAGACGTGCTTTCCAAATGACCTTCAATAGGTCTCATCTTTCTTTCTGTGTCCAGTTCTGGGAAGTCTTAACTAAAATGTCTGGCTGGCTTAGGCCCCTCTGCTGCATTTACATCTGCACAGTAAAGCCCTGGCTCCTTATTTTGCAGCCTCTTATGAACATCTCAGCAGTAACTGCTAATGTCCCTTTTTGTCACTCATGTGGCCTTGTGAATCCCTTACTGTTTTCATTTATGCATTGGTACCCCCCGGTCTTCCCCTTCGCATTTATCCTGGTTTGGGATGTATTCTAGCCTACGTAGGAGGTGCAGCTGATGGTGGTTTGGGGGAAGTAAGGGAGCACAGGGAATGGAGTTTGGGGTGTGTGTGTGGTGGTGAGTATAGTTAGTGTGTGAGAGCTTGTATCTAGAGACAGAAAGAATCAAGAGAAAAATCCGTGTTTTGAGCTATGTTTGACCTACACAAAGTGTAACCCATTAGTTTGGGAGAAGTTCAATGTGTTCATTCCCATCTCCCCAAATCAGTTAGAGGTATGAGATCTCATTGTGAAACTTCATCGATCACACAAGAGAATAAAGCTGCAGATGAGATAACACAGCCATGTTTTATACTAATAAATAGATAAACAAACAAACAAACAAACAAATAAATAAATGAATAAAGGCTGCACAGACCTTGAACCATACTGTCTCTGCCAATTCTGTGTGGTGTTCATTAACTGTAAAGCAGCTCAAAGGAGTTTGGACTCACACAAGGAAGTATGTTTTCTCATCCAAATCCATGTCTGTTCAGGTTCCTTCTCTGCTTCCAGCTTTAAGGATCTGTTCAGGGCACACTTACAAAAGAAATCGTCATAGCGTAAGATGGTGTTGGGGAAGCACATCTGTGGAACAGCTTCTGTTGTATAATTAAAGAGATGCTTCTCACACATCCCAGGGACCATCACCGAAAGTGCAAATTGATGCCAGTTTCTGAGATGAAGTCTGCTGATGTATCAAAGCAAAAAACTAGGGCGAAGTTATCACCACAGAGGTGGGATCAGGCGCACTCTTCTCTTGCATGTTTTCATCAAGCACTGTGTCTGGTAATGTGGCCCTAAGCCACTTGATCAGTCCACTTATTTGTGCATACTACTGAAGATCTACTATGCAGTCAGACCTGTGAAATGAGAGCTACTGTGGTCCCACAGCTACCTAAAACCAATTTGACTTAAGTGGTGTGTACAGGTATAAACTCTGGCTATGAAAACGGCTCGGAAGCAGTTAAGAGTTTAATCAGATGGCCTCTGATCCAACGGTCCATGGTGACTTGACAGGGTAAGCCATATTTACAGTGCTGGGGTGAATGCCTACTGCCTTCGGTGCTTCCTGAATGTGCTGGCATTTGTTCAGTTTCTGAAAAGTATGACAAAAATGTAATTGGTTCTCCCACCCCGCCATACTTCTTATTATAGAGAAGTTTATTCTTGCAGGATTTGTTCCCTTTTCCATATTATTAATGCTGCCACCATAAACCAAAACTGATGGCATTGTTGCATTGCCTCTTAGGCAGATGAAAAGAGGAAACGACAGACATTGTTCTGTTACAGCCATTACTGAAGCACAGCTCACACTCCCCGCTCCCCTGCCAGTGCTGGCTCCTGGACTAACTTGTGCAGAAGTCACCAGCTGAGAGAGCTCAGGTGAGAGCAGAGCACTTGGAACACTAATATAATTTCATGCCCAAGGTGTTTGGTGAAAATACACGTACTGACTCTCGTTTTATTTATTCACTGAGTATAATTGGTTACCCTGTGGCAGTGCTGGGTACATTAATGAGCAAGTCATACAGGGTTCCTGAGAGAGAGAAGGAGAGACAGGAAACAGATGCCGGGAGATGAAAGCTGAGACCCCCAAGTGAAGAAAGACTGAGCGCAGATGAATTGACTTGATCCTTTTCTCTCCTGTACTTCTATACCAACTTGGTATTTTAAACTAAGAGCTATTCTGATCTTTTTTTTCCCTCTTGCATGTGTGTTCCATGTACTAGCTTATTTTCAAAAACACGTACGAGGGTAATGATATCTAGGTACAGAGATTCTAACATACCAGTGAAATTGGCAACTATTTGGGGCTGGAGAGGTGACTCGGAGGTTAATCTTCTAGAGGACCTTGTCTCTGTCTCCATCACCTACATGGTGGCTCACAACTGCCTGTAACTCCAGTCTCAGGGGAGCCTGCCAACCTCTGTCTGCTTCTCCCTCGAGGAAGCCAGGCCTGTTGAACACCGGGCTGGACTGGGGGGGGGGGGAGGCAGGCATAGCTGGGTGTGAGTGGGTGCAGTGTGGGATCTTGGTTGGTGAATAGAACGTGGGTGATAAACATACCCAGGAACAGCTTTGGATGATTGTTTGTTTATTGGGATGGGGGGGGGGAGGAGAAAGTGGTATTTATGCCCCTGGGATGTGGCTAGGGTCTCTGGGGCAAGGTTTGTGGGGCCATGTATCATTGGCCAGGGAAAGGGTGTTTGGAGATGTCTCAGCTACACGCTCAGGGTCTGTAGAGTGTGTGAGTGGGGAGCCTTATAAGGTCAAACAAGGAGTGAAGCCTGAATCTGTCAGTGTGATACGCTCTCACTAGGGTTAATGGTTGGGGAGCCAGCCTTACAGCACCATGTTGCACGCCTGGAGTGGAGGGGAGCCAATACCTGTTATCCTCATGTTTGAGATGTCTGGGGTTGAAGCTCCCTCCACCATCCTCTTCTGGCCTCCACAGGCACTGCATGTATGTGTTACACAGACACACATCTAGGGAAACACACACCACACCACACACACACACACACACACACACACACACACACACACACACACTAAAAATGAAAATCTCAAAGAATTAAAAAAATTTTAAGACAATGTAGAATTCTCATTTTGGTTTTGGTGTGGTTTTATACGTCTGTGAATTCACATTGTATAAGTATGATAGTTAAAAATATAGTATCTATTCCTAATACTAGGTAGGTTGGGGATGTTAGTACATGAGTGACTTAAATCAATTGTCATCTCTACCATACCCAAACTCCATGGATTTCGGAGTTGGGAAATATTCCTCAGAGTAGGAAAGGTCCTTAACACAGGCTAGCAGGGCCTGGGGAACCCTTAGAAGTAAAGCACATACATGACTTACTATATTGGTAAAGAACTCTTAATCATTTGCATAAGCCCTAGATCTGGGAAAATGAATGGTCTTAGCTCTTTTACTCGCTCTTTTACTGGGCTGTGTCTTTACTGTCACTGCAGCTGACTGAACATGTTACATGGCTGTCTGTCGAGTCAGAACGAATTGATTCCTATCCTCCAGAAAGGTGATAGGTAGACAGGATGTGAAGCTGATGTGTTTTCTCCCCCTTTCCTTCCCGAGAGTCTGTGTGACTCAGCAGTTTTGGAGAATTCCCACAGAGCTGCTCTGTTTCTTTGAGTCATGGGATTTTTTTTTCCCTGAGACTCTGCGTGTCTCTTCCTTTGCAGATCTTTAGTATTCTGTTCTCAGTGTTTCCTGTAAATTGCTATTTCTGTTTGCTCCCAAAAGCCAATAAACTTTTAAATCAAGAGTAGATGGAAACAGTAAATATTTCACTTCTGCCAATCAACATGTAGATGGAAGATGAAGTGAGCAGGTGAACCACCAAAATGACACAAATCACTTCCCAGGTAGATTAGGAATGCAACAGGGGCCACGGGAAATGTAAGACCATGCTAGGTGACTGCTACAGGAATGTCTCCCAGTGGCAACAAATATTTCTGTTAAGTAAAAGGAAATGGAAGTGGCGTGATTTTACTCCTTAAGAGGAAGGTTTGGGAGCTAGGATGACACAGGAGGGTTGTTTATTCTGCTCCATTCTGACCCATGTGAGCAGCAGCTAACACATATAAGGTCACCGCAGCATCCAGGCTCAGGTGGTATTTAGAAGCTAGGAGCAATGAACCTTCTATAACATGAATGTATTGCCTATGGTCCTCTAGTAAATTTTGCATAGCAGAGTCATAATCAGGTATCAGAAAGAAGAGCCATCCCGCCTATTCTCATTGGCTTTATTTCGTCTTCTGAAATAAAGAGAAAGCTCCATCTAGAAAGCATAAGAAGTAGAGGGCCACTGGGCTTCCCTGAAATAATAGTGACCTTAGGAAAAGTCGCATAGCTTCTCACCATCAACAAGGGTCATGGAACTCATTTATCAAAAAATGTTCTGAGTTGGGTCTGCTTTCCTAAAAACTCTGAAAAGGCACATTTTACACAAAGGCAAAACACATTCTAAATAATATTTTCTGTTGCTTGGATATATTTTGACTGCATCTCGCAGGGGTTCATTGTTGAAATTTAATCAAGCATGAAATATGAGTAGGGTGGAACTTAATATGGCTATGGTGTGGTGGTTTGAATGAGAATGGCTATCATAGGGTCATGTGTTTGGATGTCATTGGATGTGAAGGATTAGATGATAAGGTTTAGGTGTTGAAGTAGATGTGGCTTTGCTGGAGGAGGTGTGTCGCTGGGGGTGGGGTTTGAGATTTCAAAAGCCCACATCAGGTCTAGTCTTTCTTTGTCTACTCCTCTTGGATCAAGATATAAAGCTTTTAGCTACTGCTCCAGTGTCATGCCTGCCTGATTCATACCATCATGATCACGGACTAGCCTTGGAAACTGTAAGACATCCCCCAATTAAATGCTTTCCTTCATAAGCTTTGCCTTGGTCTTGGTATCTCTTCCCAGCAATAAAACTAAGACAGATGTGTTATAGGGGAGGCCTTTGGGAGGTGACGTCAGATAAAAATTCATCCGTGACTGAGAACTAGTAATATCATAGAAATATAGACACTGGTGCATACACATGCATGCACATTGTATACCACATGAATACACCACACAATCCTGTATACACACACACACACACACATAGACACACACACACACAGACATCACACACACCAATATACCCAAAGACACACAACACACACACATAATTATAAACACAAATACATTCCACACCACACTCAGATACATATGATGTAAGGTAGAAAAGTCTAAATATTAGGTATTGACTATTCAGTGATTTGCTTAAAGCACTAATCATACTGCCTATTTGCCAAGGACAATATCACTTGGAATGGAATGACCTAGAGGAATAGCTGAGACAATGGGTGGCTGCCCTTTACCACCTGCTGACTTCTACATAAGCTTTTGTGAAAGCTTGCTTCTTTACCTGACCTACCTTGTGGTTTTAGGGTAGAAAATGAGAATACAAACTGGACCCAGGACTGAACGCTTTCAGAAATTCTCCTGGCTTCAGGCCACTTGTGACATCTCTCTCCCATGCTCATTGGTGTCTGACTGCTTAGTCCAGAAAGATTCCCACCACACACACATGTACGTCACACACACACACACACACACACACACACACACACATTACATACAAACACATACACAAACACACATATATACATATCACACACACACACATATATATACATATGCATACTAAATACACATATAACACAAAAACAAGCACAATATACACACACATACACATCACACACATATACATACATATGTGTACATACACACATATACATACCACATAACATATAACACAAACAAATATAAGCACAACATATACACATATACATATCACACACATACCACTCACATATAAACATATGCCAACATACACATATACCTACACCATTCATATACAAACATAATTCATATACCACATATATACATATAGATACATACAGTACACAAGTGCAGACACCACACACGCAGACATCCACATCCCCTTTCTTTTTTTTTTTTTTGGTTTTTCAAGACAGGGTTTCTCTGTGTAGCCCTGGCTGTCCTGGAACTCACTTTGTAGACCAGGCTGGCCTCGAACTCAGAAATCCGCCTGCCTCTGCCTCCCAAGTGCTGGGATTAAAGGCGTGCGCCACCACGCCCGGCTCCACATCCCCTTTCTTTTGCCTTGTGGTAACCTATGCCTCCTGGGACATTAACAGCAGAAAGTGTGGTTTCTTGACTTTGGACCTCTGAATTATGTACCAAATAAACCTCTTTTCATTAAAACCCACCCAGTCTAATGGATTATGTTATTGGCAGCAGAATCCAACTAAGACAATGCTGTAGTTGTTGGCTTTACTTTATCTTGCTCTCAATTCTGTGGTCTTGGAGTCAAGGGTGTGCATCTGAATCTTAGATCAAACTAAGCCCCTCATGTTCAACCCTGTCCGAGATCTAGGATTCATGCTGCGTATATCAGCAATGTCAACACATTTTTGGTATGTGGAAAGCTGATGGAGCCCAGCACTGGGCCACTCCAACTGTTAGGGGGATACTCAAACATTTACTAGAGACTTCTAGGTGATAGGAATCCTATAGTGAAAAGCAGACAGTCCCAACCGTAGGAGTTTAGAACTGAGTGTTAGATGAAATGAAACCAGTAATGACATGCAGAGCGGAGCTACTCCTTACGGACGCTCATGTTGGTAAATGTCAGTCACTGTTTAAGCACACACTGGAAATCTAACTCATGTCCCACAGGGCAGCTCTGTCTGGTATTTAAGGACAGTGAGCACATCACCTTTAAAAACTGAAAATGCTCATCTCTTTTTAAAAGGGGGCTTTTCCTATCTTTTAATGTGAACTAGTCAATCTGTTAAAATAGAAACTAACTGTATACTTCCATGTCCACATAGCCAGGATATTATAGATTATAAAATCAAGGAAGCCTATGTTTCATTTTCTTTTGCTTTATTAAAGCATAAAAAGCGTAAAGCATAAAGTGCACAAAGAGAGGGGTCTGACACAGATTCCATGTGTTTCTTTGGTTAGTTAGGTTGGCTTCTTCCCACACCTCCCCTTGACCACGGAGACATTTATTATATGTTATTTTCACATCTCTGAACTTTCAAACATAAACCCTCACAAGGAAACGTAAACAAATTAAATGAAACCCATTTACCCTCCACATACAAAATGCATTTCACCTTTGCCTCAAGGATGTCTTTGTTTTCATTATTACTAAAAATGTCGGGAATATTTTTGCTTGCTGGGAGCACAGATTTTCCTCCCATTTTTCAGTCTTACCCAAAACCTCTTACTGTATATTTTATGAGTTATAGAAAACTCTTGGTTGTAGTTCTTAAAATTAAAAAATCTCTGAAGCTAATGTGGGTCCTCAGCACAATGATTTTTCACCCATGCAGTGTTGGGAGCTTACAGGCAGAAATGTAATAAGAGAAACATGTGTAGGTGAAGATATACTTGCCAGATCTTTTGAAACAGAATTTTGGAGACAGAATCTCACAGAAGATGCAAATTTGAGTTTCCTCACACACTAATGTCATGATCCTGTTTTCATCTTAGGTGTGCAGACCATGAGTTTTAATCATTTCCCAATTCTCCCCCTCTTGGTATTTTTGGAAACATGTAGTTAGAATACAATGTTGAAATCTGAGGTGAGTGCCTTGAACTCTTCATTTGCCTTTGCTATCAGGGTCCTGTGCGCTTCTTATTTTGCACATCTACAGTGTGGATGACTTTCCTTATAGGTGTTAGGAATGAGTGTGTGTTGCGGGAAATATCTAGGGTTCGCCCATGTGCCAGGTGATCTCACTTTCTTGGTCTCTCAGCCCACAACTCGACAGCCCTGCTAGGCCACTTGGCTCCCACCAGGCCATCTCTTGGATGGGCCCCCGAATTCCTCTCACTTTCATGCAATGCCCATGCACCCCTGGTTAGCCATCTCAACACCTAACTACCCAGTAGAATCATGACTCTTAACGCTTAATTAGCCAACCAGATTTATGAATCAATAATAACACAATTTATAAGATGCCAATGCGATAATTTCAGAGCCAAATGATAATAATAAAGCTTTAACCCAATTATTCTAACCTTTTGATAACACCACGTCAGCCTCCATTCTGGTTCTCTCCTCCTGAGACCTATCTCTCTCTCTCTGTCTCGACTCATCGCTCCGCCTCCCTTCTCCTATCCAATCACAAGCCTCCCACTGCCCTAATGTGCTTGGACAGGGAAAATCCTGCAACAAGTGTGTCCATAGGAATATAGAGCAAAAACGATGTCAAGAAGTAGTTTCATTAGAGGCAGGCAAATTTCTGAGTTCAAGGCCAGCCTGGTCTACAGAGTGAGTTCCAGGACAGCTGCAGCTATACAAAGAAACCCTGTCTCGAAAAAACCAAAAACAAACCAAACAAAACAGAAGTAGTTGCATTCAAGGACTTCGGAATTTACATGCAAAGAGTTGTTTCTTTTCTAATTCATTTCCACAAAGACAGAGAGGGTGACTGTTATTGTTTGAATCTGAAATGCCCCCATAAGCTTATGTGTTTGAATATATGGTCACCCAAATAACTCTTCCTTAAAATTAATTGGTACACTAATTGCGAGACTTAAATAGGATGCAATGTCAGGAAATGGTTAGTACAAGAGCAAAGACCTGCAAAGTACTCAATAAACACCTCCACCACCACTGCCGCAATCATCACCACTCCCCCTCACAATCACCACCACCAGCAGCAGCACCAGCACCACCATTACCACCATCATCACCATTACCATCACTACCACCACCACCACCACCATCATCAAGAGTAGCAGAAGGCACATTCTTCTTTTATGTAAGCCATCATGTGCCACCTAAAGGAGTTTGGGGAGCATCTTTTTGAAAGGGCCTTAGTGTCAACAGGAAACTTATAGGAAAACAACCCCCTTTGGTTTATTTTTGAGATTGTAATTTGATTCCAACATCTCTCCCTTCCATTTACTCCTTCCAAATCCTCTCCTGTGACCATCCCTGCTGTCATACCAGTTCCTGACCTCTTTTTTTCAATAATTGTTATTTCATGCATATATGTGTTATATACATAGACATTCCAAAATATAAGCTGCTGAGTTCATATAATGCTATTTGTATGTATGTCTTCAGGGTGGATAGTTTGGCACTGGATAACTAATTGGTGTGCTCTTTACTGCAGGAGACAGCCTCTCTTGCTCCCAGTTTTACACAGATGTCTGTAGTTCTTTGCGTAGGCTTGAGGCTTCTTGGGCCTTTCCCAGTCCAGCCTGGTGTAATCATTTGTGTCCTCTCTGTTTGCCTCACAACATTTTTGGTCATACTGGTCAAACATTACAAGTATAGCTTCTAATGTCACCAGGAGACACAATCTCACCGGAAACTCCGGATCCCTCCAGCTCTTATTCTGTTCTGTTCCACAGTGCCCCCTGTGGTGAAGGACTGGAAAAACAGCTCCATACAGATTGAGTTTAGGATTCTAGATAGAGCAATTCCCAGGGTGACAACTGGAGGAAAGCAGGTGATGGTGTGTGTTGAAAGGAATGGACTCCATGAAGATCTGGTCATTCTTTCTCTACTATAGTTGAGACAGCCTCGCTCAAAAGTGAACTCTGGAGTTCTAGCACCTGTCTACTTTCCCTCTTGGTAGCCAAGCCCTTTGTGTACAGAGCTGATCTGCGGGGAGGGAAGCTTAGCAGGGGCTGGTGGGATCTCAGTCAGGGACTAGTATGCAGGCAATAAACACTCCAAGGAACCCCTTTCGGAGAACCGGTTCAGTTTACTGGGGAGGACAGGGGAATACTTATACCCCCGTGGAGTCGGGCAGGGTCTCTAGGGTAAGGTTTGTGTGGAAGGCGCTTCATCTATGTACGCAGGGGCTCTAGGGTGGGAGTCTGGGGGACCTTACAAATTTAAAGAAGGAGTTAAGCCCGATAACAGGGAAATAAATTCTTGCTAGGGTTGATGGTGAGAGGAGCCAGGTTTATGGCACCAGGCTGGCAGTGGGGAGGGAGCCAATTCCTCATAACTGAGGTTTCTGGGGTTGAAGAAGACTTGGTTTCAATTCCCAGTGCCAATATGGAGCCACACAACCATTTATAACCCCAGCCTCAGGGGTTCTGATGACTTCTGTGTACACAGCATGCATGTGGTACCCAGACATAT
The DNA here is from genome assembly GCF_900095145.1 of Mus pahari. Lineage (NCBI taxonomy): Eukaryota > Metazoa > Chordata > Mammalia > Rodentia > Muridae > Mus > Mus pahari. Next base: position 163,882,724 of record NC_034590.1, on the reverse strand, counting down.
ACTCAGGCAAAACACCCATAATCATAGACAATAAATAAAATTAAAAAGAAAAAAATGCAATAAGCACACAAGAGAATCATCATTGAGCCTACTGAGTGTGCCAGACATGGTTCTGGATATTTCGTGTGTAATATTTAATCCTCACATAAACCACAGTATTGTTTATTAAGATTTAATTTGTGTGTGTGTGTGTGTGTGTGTGTGTGTGTGTGTGTGTAAGGTAATATCACATTCCTGCAGCTTCCCAACAGAGGCCAGAATAAGCCACTGGATTCTTTGGTTTTGTAGTTATTGGTGATTATAAGCTATAGCATATGGGTTCTGGGAACCAAACCAGGGTTCTCTGGAAGGGCAGTGTGCCCTATTAAAGATGGAGCCATCTCTCAAACCTCTAAATTCCAACATTGTGAATCAGGAGGTTGGTTTGCCTAACCCTCTGCCAAATTCCTGTGGGTCTGCCATCACACTTACTCCTCCTCATATCATGTGGGCCTCAAGTTCATTTTCTGCCTTCTTCTACCTGGAGTTCAGAGGAAACAACTGTGCCTGTAATCCAGTAGAATAAAACATGGCTGTCTGGCTTATTGAATTTCTGTCCAAACAGCCAAAGTATTAACAGTGGTAAAAAGAGAAGAAATTCTGTATAGAGACTTCCTGCTCTAACATGGAGGCAAATCTACAATCAAGAGAGAAACCAAAGCATCAATAAAGGTAGTGTACTATGAAGTTAGGGACTTCATTAAAGTCCACATATCAAAGTTTGTTACAATAGAAACTTCTGTACTAGCAGCTCTGGAGTATGTAGACATCTACTAGACACCGTATCTACCTCTGTTCTCACAGACACAATCAATGGAACCACTTTCAAACACAGACCAGTGACAAGCACATAACAAGTGACTCATGTAACCAGAGACCATGTATCCAGAGAACAATTCCTGTCTCCAGATGAGACCAGAGATGCCAAATAAATTCATCAGGAACACTTTTGTCTGTTAAGCACAACTCTGATGTCTGTGAGATAACGTGCTGTAATTAAAGCCACAGGTGTTTATTACTAAATTAAAATGCGTAGGTGTTCCCAAAGTTGTGTATTAACCTTATACATTTTATCATTTCACAGCAGGATTCTGCTTAGATTATATTTTCATAATTAAGCAGCCGTGAGATGAAGGAGTTACTTTTCAAAGCACAAGTCAAAGCATTAATTACTCATTAGGACATTCAATATTTCCTCTTCTTATTTTTTTCAGTCTACAGAATGTTCTACCTTTTATAAATGCAAGCCACAGTTTTGCCTCTAGCTGGAACCTTTTTGTGAGCTTCAGATCAGTGTGGAAGAGAATAATCTATTCCCCTCACTCATCAAGTCATTGAAGGTAACTCCCATTGCATAGCCCAAGCACGGTAACTGAAAGTCAATACGATTAAGATGACCGCACCTATTCTTCCTCTTTAGTAAGGGGGCACTCTGTGTGTTTGAGAAAAGCCACACACACATGCCCAGCTGACAGGCCACTCGGAGTACTCCAGGAGATCCACACACCCAAACACAGCTGGTGCTTCCTTGGACAATTTTTGCACTAAGATTTCCCATCTTCTTGCTGAAGATTGACTTTGAAGCCCAGTCAATGCATCTGCCATCTTATGTGTACTTACTACCCTCTCCATGGACATGTATTACTGCTCTGGGCAAAGAGAAAAATGAATATGGCTGAGTGTTAGCAGTGCTCTGTGTGCAGGGGAACGCAGAGGTCTTGCTAAGTAGGTCGTTGGGATGCTGAAGGTTCCTCATCAGACTCTCCTCTCAGAAAAGGGGTCGCATTCTCAAATGAAGTATCTCATCTGCTTTCACTCCCATCAGAGATACATTGTTTAGGTGCAACGCTGATGGTTAAGTTCCGGTTCTTTGTATCAACACATGCACGAGCCAATGTCACTGGATAGCAAGGTCATTTTGTGGACAACTTCACCGATCATCCTATAAACTCATTGGCTCTCGCTCATCAAGTCCATCAGCAAAAGGACCTCCATTTCTTTCTATATTAACGAATACCAGAGTACTGCTGAGAGACAAAGATCCTAGGAACATAGAAGGCAGTGTTTCCCCATCTATAAACATTTCTCCCAGACCACTCACAACATGTACAGCTATATTTATTTTTCTTCACTTTTCTACTTTATAGGTCAACAACTCAGAGAGAAGCACAAGTTTCAGAACAAAGGAAAATATTGGCCTCTTATTTTTTCCCTTTTATTTTATCCTTATGACATATGTAACAAGAAGCCCCAGGTTATAATGCAAATGCCCCAATTTTATTGCTCCAAATTTATTCTCATGAATTCTGAGAATTTATATTTATTAATCTATGAAGATGATAGCATTGTTCCCTGACAGAACTCAGCTTAGCACACTGGACCATTGAGACGCACGTTCCACTTTCAATGTCTGGAGTTACCTATAGTTCATTTTCATAGCCATAACCTCCCAATGTATCCAATTGTTCAAACATTCACCTCCCATGTAACGTTTTGAAGATACTATTGAAACTGTCTGGTGTTACCAGAGGAGTATTGATCGATGCACAGTGCGACATCTCTGTTACTGTAGCTCACTCCAGATTTTCTCAGGGTTTCCTTCTTATTATGCAATACATTATTAGAGTCCACCATGAGCTGAAGAAGAATGAAATGAGGTGAGACCGTACATTGGAATTCCTTGTTTTAGTGAGCTAATCGATTATTTCAACCATCTTCATTACCCCTGTAAAGTCTCTAGTGCACCTTTACAACTCCCTTTCCTATACCTTCTCAGTGAATGGTAATTTCTTTTTTAATCATAAAGCCTTTGTATTTCTGGATGTCTCATAAACAGAACCCTGTAATATGAGTTGTGATGAGCATTTGCATTGAGCATCATGTTTGAGGTTCATTCATGTCAGAACACACATTTGTAATTCGTTCTTCCTACTGCTGAAGAGTATTCCCTTGTGTAAATACTATGTTCTGTGATACCGAGATGGATCAGTGGGGGAAGGTACTTGCTGCATACGCCTGGAAACCTGAGCTCATACATAAGCAAAGCCAGATAGAAGCATAAGAAACATTGGACAAACCTATAATGATATTTAGAGATTTGGATTCTTTGCTTTTAACCACTCTTAAATTAATAGGTAGGACATTAGGAAGGTATGGAGACTCAAGCACTATTAATCCACTCCCTGGAATAGATAATCAGAGGACAATTCATTCGCTAATATACGGTTGAGGAGATAGTGCAGTCAGTGAAATGCTTTTCATAGAATCATGAGTTCAATCCCAGAGCCAATGTAAAGAATCCGGATGTGGTCGCATGTGCTTCCAATCTCAGAGTGGAAGAGACAGAGATAGACAGATTCTTGGAGTTAACTGTTTAGCCAGTATGGCTTCCTTGGCAAGTTTCAGGCCTGAAAGATGCTCTGTATCAAGAATAAAATAAAATGGATAATTTCTAATGAACTCAAGATTGACTTCTGTCTTCCACAAGAATGTTCATACAGGTGAACCCTTATACCCATGGACATGCACACACATATACATTCACCCCCCCACACAGGAACTCTAATATTTAGCAAAATACACATTTTGGTTTTACATAGAACACTTGTTAAGGTGGACTTTATGAAACCACTATCACCAAGCTTCCATGTATTGGAATCATACACAGAAGGTCATGCCCTGAAGCATGACTTGGAATAGTCACGTCTCTGAGCTGTCTTCTGTACATGTAATGTGTACATGTGATACCTTGCTCAAAGCAAAATTACAGGCAGGTAGCCACGCTATTCCCAGGGCATGCAGATCATGGCCAGTAGAAGACAGTCTTAGCAGCACATCACACTCAGAAAACAAGGAGAGCCTGAGAAGAGTCAGGGCCTCTGCTAACATAACCAGGATTTTCAGAAGTATAGGGAACCTGTCCCCTCCTCTCTGAATCCACTATGTGGAGAAAAAGATTACTAAGAGGAGTCATAAAATCATTACATATTTTAGATATTTATATTTTGAATGGCAGTGCATTTAACATATATGGCTAATGAAAGTAATATCTATAAGGGTAATTCACAAGTGTAAAGTTAATTACTAAACATTTTCATTCATTTCATGATATCTGGGAGACCAAACATATCATCTCTCATGCCTTTGCATCAGAAATTAATTTAAGCTCTTGAGAAGTAGTTTCTTTTTTAGAATTGGTCTTGGATCGTACCTCCTTCTGGCTTCTTGAAGACATTTCTGCTGTGGCAAGGATTAGCTATTGTCTTAACTTAGCTTCTAGGCCCCATCTAATTTTGTCTTAAATCTTGATTTATCTCAATATATGAGTAGCAACTTTTCCACTACTGAGCTGATGTGCTCATGGCAAATCATCGAAATTGCTTTTAAGACATTAGAATAATAATGGGGCTGGAGAGATGACTCAGCGGTTAAGAGCACTGGCTGCTCTTACAGAGGTCCTAGGTTCAATTCGCAGCAATCACATGGTGGCTCACACCCATCTGTAACAGGATCCCATGCCCTCCTCTGGTGTGTCTGAAGACAGCAACAGTGTACTCATATACATTAAATAAATAAATAAATCTTTAAAAAAGAATAATTAATATTAAAAAATCATAGTATGAATTTTACATAGTATGAATTTTATATTACTTTACTGATCCCAAAAGGAAATGGAGGTTTGTGGGTTACTGTAAGAACATGGTCAAAAGAAAGGCCCTTGATGAGCAATGCCTGGGGAACTGTGGGAGGGGCTCCAGGAAAAAGGCAGAGGGCCTCTTACCTCAGGTGCACTGTGTTCCCTGGATTGCTCTTGAACATGGTTTCATGCCTTCTGTGACAAACATTTACTCTTCATTTATAAACATGTTTATTCTTGTTGGATGTCAGAACAGGGTTATAGAAGCCACTCTGTCCAGTGTACACTGAGTCTGGGTATGGCCTTCGGCTTTGCCTTTACACTTTCCCAGATATAATCTATAAAATGTGCCAGGCATCGTGTTTAAATTTGTCTGTCCTAGGAAAGTTTTGNGAACGGGTAGCTCTGTTAATATTTAGTATGTGCTTACTAATGTTTATATAAATGTTTTTATGACCATGTTTTTCTGAACTCAGGCANCCTTCCTTTGATCACTGCTTTCCTTGTCACATTCATGTTTAGAAGGACACTGACACTGAGTAAAACTGTCTATAGTATTAGACTGTAGTCCGCTCCATTCTTTGAGGTCCTTGGATCTCCAGTCCAGCNCACAAGTTAGGAGTGGGTGGAGCCAAGACAGCTCATGTTTCCATTTTGACCATGAAGGATCATTAGAGTGTGGTCTTTTGGGGGGAGGGGCTGATCATAAGCTATAAACGAAGGAAACATGTTGTGGGTAAAGAATGTAAGCCTTAACGATCAGCCAGCCTGAATTCAGTATCAACTTTCACAATTACTACAAAAGACATAAACCTCTCTGTAGCTTTACATCTCATTGTTAAACAGAAATTAACACCCTCTGCATAATGTTTACTTCAACATTCAAGGAAGTATAGTCAATAAATAAAAGTTATGACTGACAAATATTTATTATCCCAGTATCTGTTAATAATGTTAATAAACAACATAAAGAGATATTACATTCATATATATGTATTATA
>NC_034590.1:163867100-163870741 GCF_900095145.1 Mus pahari | reverse complement strand
GGCTACATCAGAAAGGGGAAGGCAAGCTGATACTGGCATTCACTACTGAGCTTCCTGACTGCAGATGTGGCATGACCAGTTTCCCATTCCTGCTGCCATGGCTTCNCTGCTGTCATAGACTGTTCCACAAGCCGTGAGCCAAAATGAAACCTAAAGTTGCATTTGCCAGGTATTTTGTCTCAGCAACAAGTAAATGATACAACCAGTAAACAGAGAAAAATGATAAAGAGGACAGATACTCAAGGTTATCCACAAAGTATGCTCAGACGTACTGCCCCTAATCTTACAGTGTCCCACTTTATTTAAATTGTACTTATTTCTTTTATGCAATAACTTAAAATGTCATGCTTTCTGCCAACATATTTCTTTGTTTCCTTGTATTTTGTAAGCATAGATTGCCTTTCATTCATTTTTAGTTTTATGTGTGGTGTCCATCTCCCATTATAGACTGTAATCTCGCCAAATGTCTAATAATTAGTATTTCTCAAATTAACAATTGTCATATCACATTGTTTGATCTCTTGCAATGTCCTAGTCCAGTCCTCTCACTCTGAATAATTATGTGTTTGGAAGGCAACTCAAGAGAGATGATGCTTAATGCCATTTAAGCCATGTGCATTGGGTGCTATGCAAGAAGCAAAGCAAGTGACTAGTGGCGTGGCTGATACTGCTCTGATATGTAAATGGAGTTTTAGGTTTCCCAAGATAAAAACCCAAACACAAAATGTCTGCAAAATATGTGACAATGCTTTTTTGTTGCAAAAAAAAGCACTGGACTGGGAATGGGTATAATTATCCTGCTCTGGAAAGTCTCAAAGGAGAAAGAAAGAGAACTTCTCCTCTAAGGTGATGATGTCTCTGCTTAACAGATTTCTAAGTCTGAAACTGCCAAGCAAGGCTCATTAATTTACAATAACTGAAAGACGATCAATTAAAATTTGTGAAAAGTGAGACAACTGGGGTGTGAATGAAGTGAGTCATGTGTTATAATTAAAGGACAAGATGCTGATGAACAAAGTGTTATCCCTATGAGAACCTCTTCAGTGAGTAGAACATGCTTATTTTTAAAATTCACTTTACATCCTGCTCACTGGCCCCCTCCTGGTCACCCCTCCCACAATCCTTTCCCAATCCCCCTCTCCTTCTCCTCTGAGCAGATGGGGTCCCTAGGTGTCCCCCCTATATTGGTACATCAAGTCTCTTTAGGGCTAGGTACATATGCTTCCACTGAGGCCAGACAAGGCAGTCTAGCTAGAAGAATATATCCCGTGTACAAGCAATAGCTTTTGGGATAGCCCCCACTCCAGTTCTTTGGGGCCCATGTGAAGCCCAAGATACACATCTGCTACATATGAGCAGGGAGGCCTAGGTCCAGCCTCTTTGGTTGGTGGTTCAGACTCTGAGAGCTCCAAGGGTTCAGGTTAGTTGACTCTGTTTGTCTTCCTGTGGAGTTTTTATCCCCTCCAGGGCCTGCAATCCTTCTTCCTGTTCTTCCATAAGAATCCCCAAGCTCCATGCACTGTTTGACTGTGGATCTGTGCACCTGTCTGAGTAAGCAGCTGGGTGGTGTACAGCCATGCTAGACTCCTGTCTGCAAGCATAACAGAGTGTCATTAATAGTGTCAGGGATTGGTGCTTGCCCGTAGAATGGGTCTCAAGTTGGGGCTGATTATTGGTTGGCCATTCCCTCAGCTTCTGCTCCATTCCCCTTCCATGCATTTCTTGTAGACAGGATAAATTTCAGGTCAAAAGATTTGTGGGTAGGTTGATGTCCCTACTGGTCCACTGAGGTTCCTATCTGGCTACAGGAGGGATCCTTTCTGTCTCCACATCCCCAGTGCTGTAAGTCACAGTTAAGATCATTCCCATTGATTCTTGGGCACCTACTGGAAAATAAACTTCCACGGTGACTGAACAGTTCATTTTTTTAACAGAAGAAGTGGCCTCCTTTTATGTGTTTTTAGCATTTGTCTTATTGTGGAATTAAAACACTGTACGAGCTTTAGGATGCTGTCAGTACTTTATAGGCAGGACTCCCATCCTCAGGAAACCTTATGAGAAGGCCCACTTTCAATTCTGGACTCAACTGGGAGCCTACTGAGGGCTTGGAAGGACTAGAGATCGGTATTCTTGGTTTCAATTGTGCCAGACAACTCCTTCCCATTGATCTGAGTTGGACATGTTCTAACTCACTATTAAGTCTTTTTAAAAGAATATACATGACACCACAAGGCAAAAAGTTCAAGATAGAACCTCCAACCCCCATAGAATGCTCAGGCTCCTCAGCAGAATGTCTGAGAAGGATTGCTGGCAGGGAACACAGAGTGTGTGCGATGCTATTGCCTGGCAACACCATAAAATCGATGTCTTCTTTATTTGTTTACTATTTCAAAGGAAAGATGTATGCTCCCAGATAAATTTAAATCTCTCTCTCTCTCTCTCTCTCTCTCTCTCTCTCTCTCTCTCTCTCTCTCCCTGAAAACAATAGATAATTGGAATGAAATGAATTGACCCTTTACCCAGGATCCTCCATGTTTCTTTGCTTTGTGTACTACTCCATTAAGAAATGTTTTGGGGGAAAATTTGATCCATTATGGGTTTTTTATGTTATTGTTTTTAAACAAAAATAAAATGAGATAAAATAAACCATCAATTTGAAGTTGGATAAGGCAAACCAATTGAAGGAAAAGAGCCCCTAGAGAAGCATCAAGAATTAGAGACCCCCCAAGTTCACACATTCAGGAGTCACAAGAAAGTACTCAACTAACACCTACACACACAGATGACCTGGGGTTCATCATGTGCTTAAACCAGTGTGTTTAGTTTGTGACTATGCAAGTTCAATGAACTCTTCTAACAGTGTGACTCAAAAAGAGGTTATTCTTCTTAAGTTTCCAGCCTATTAGGGTTACTTTGGTTCGAATAATTCCTCTTATAAGCCAATTTAAAAATGAACAAAATATGACACTAGAATATATTTCACGAGGCTGGAGTCTGCAGTGGGAAGGAAAGAAGAAAGGTAAGCATTATGAAGGCTCATCTTGACTGTCAACTTGATATACCTGGGAAGAGTGAACCTCCACTGAGGAGCCACCTCCATCAGACTGGCCCACTGAGGAGCTGCCTCCATCAGACTGGCCTGTGGGAGTGCCCGAGGGACTTTATCAAAAAATAAATAAAAATTAAAATTAAAAATTTTTTTGATAATTGATGTAGGAGGTTCCAGTCTGTTATGTATATTGACATCCCCAGGCATGTAGGCCTGGGCTATGTAAGAAAAATGTCTGAGAAAGTCAATAAGCAGCATTCCTCCTTTGTCTCAGTCAGGTCATGCCTCCTAGTTCCTGCTTTGGCTTCCCTTAGTGATGGACTTACAAACTATAAGCTGAAATAAACCATTTCCTCTCCTACTTGCTTCAAGGTGTTTATCAACCTAGGAAAGGCACTACATATTTTGAAGGTGTCTTGTTGCATAAGCCGATGTTACTATTGCTACATATGCGGTAGAGCATCACTAAGGGGCCACATTAAGATGGGGGGGGGACAACACAGCATTTAGCAGCCTCACAATTTGATAGCATTCCTATAACAGATCAGCCTCAACTTTTCTAAACTTGCATTTCCTAATTTCCAATGTTGAA
>NC_034590.1:163864925-163866004 GCF_900095145.1 Mus pahari | reverse complement strand
TTCCCACGGATGACTCTATGCTTATGCACATGCGCTGTGCTAACTGGACTCAGTGAGTGGAGTTAGAAAAATAGGGCATGAAGTTGAGAGAAAGAAGTGGCAGTGGGGTTCTGGGAAGAGTTGGAGGGGGGAGAATGGGCTAAAGATATAATCAAAATCAATGTGTACATGTATGAAATTCTCAAAGTACTGTTGGTTGCCAGATGAGAAGATCTACTTTTGAGTTGCTGTTAAAAAGATCCAGATAAGCTAATAACTCAGATGACCCAGGGCCAGGCAAAAACATCTCACATAATAATGGTCACGATGGTGTTAGACAATCCTTGAGGTAAACGTTCAAAGAACATTCTATATCTATAATTCATACTTAAAGGAGTGGAGGTCCAAGGAGACATTGAGGTGCTCTAAAAGGACACCCTGCTGATTGCTGAGGGATTGGAGTTTGAGCTAAGTTCTATTTGAAGCAGCTTATCTTCTTTTGGTCCTTTGGCCTTACTCCAAATTTCCCTAGGGAACTTTTAGAACAGTTAGCTGCACTTGGATCCCACGCCTTCTTTCCCTGCCCCTCTGCTTAACCCAAGGTCTCTTTTTTGTTTGTCTTCCTGTCTGAAAATCATCCACACATTTTAATCACATGCTATGTGTAAGTCTTAAAAGGACCTAATAAAAATGTATACCAATATGTGAAACATATAATTATAATTTGACAAATGATAATTCCTTTTCTCAAAGTAATTACATGTTTATGAAAGAAATTATCACGACATAATTTGATTCATGTTTAAATTATTTCTAATAACCACTATAATAGGTGCTTCATGACTCCTCAAACAGTATAAAGAACTTTATTTCTTTAAATCATCTTTCAAGTTACAGTTGTGAAGATCCCGTGCAAGACCCCTTACCCCACAACCAGGATCTCTTTCCTCATGGTTAAGGCCCAAACACTCATGGGCTTGTAAGATCTCAGGCTTTTTAAAATTAGCTATTCTGCAACAGATGAAAACATGGTTTCCTTTTCAAACTTGGTTATTCTCAGTTGTACTCAGTCTGTGGGAGGATGTAGATTTTTTTATCAA
>NC_034590.1:163858148-163862299 GCF_900095145.1 Mus pahari | reverse complement strand
GGTCCTGCTAATCAAAGAGGCCAACTCTCTACAGGCAGAACTGCACCCTGTAAAGGCCCTGGCGATATCTTGGCTGGGTTTTGGTAGCTCTAATTAAATTAAATTCCTTATCCAGGGAGAAAATAAGAAGATCAAGTATCAGCTTAAAGATCAGGTCTATTCAGGTGGCCCAGACAAAGATTTTTAACTACTGTAGCTCAATATATAATGGCAATGTTCTATTAGTTGTCGTTTGGGTGAGGCTGTGATAAATGTGCTGTGTCTCAGTTGAGCTTTGCAGTAGCTCATACCATTAGCATTCCACTTTCTCATTCTTCCACTTCCTCCTCCTTTCTCCACCCCCTCCCTTCACTCATCTGTTTGTCTAGGATGAGGAAGCAGGGGAATCAGAATTGCTAATAGATGATTTGACTAAATTAATGTAGACATAGAGCTAAGTCAAGTCCAAGTTTGTCTTATTATAAGNACACCTTCCACATCCACTCGTGCATACATCCTCTATAAATTTATTTATCTCTTTATTTGTCTCTTCTGCTCATATATAGAGTTCATACCAATACATCAATTCTAGTCCTATGATAAAGGGAGAATCCTTGCCCTCCTTTTCACATTCAAAGCTCTGATTTGAAAACTCTATGAAAACAGAATGGTATGTATTACCCTCCTGGCCCATGTGTTGAGCACAGTAGTAGACCTACCGCTTGGGGGCCTCATGTGAATAAGAAAACTATGTCCCACCTTCCAGATAGATAGGGGACTGTGGCTGTGTCTCAGCTCCATGCATGCAGTGGCTGGGCTTCCTTGATGCACCTTCAGAATAGGACATGTAGAGGCACACAAGACTCGGTACTCAGTAAGTGGGAAATTGTTAGTGCCCAAGGTTAGGTATTACAGGAAAATGGCAAAGAAACATACAAAAAAAAAAAAAAAAAAAAAAAAAACCAACCAGCCAACCAACCAACCAAACATTTAAAAAAAAACCTATGACTGGTATAATTTTTCTTGGTATAACCTTTCCATAGCTAATAGGGTAGTTTAATAAAAAGTGTCACCTGTTTTCAGCTTGGATGGGAAAACCAATGCAATTCAGAGAATTTCCAATAACAACAATTATTTCTCATTGGACAAAATTGAAAATGGTTTGAGTGGCCTATTGTGATGATTTCTTTTAACCCAGTGCCTGACTATGTGGTCCTAAGGTCTGAGTTAGAAGCAGGATGACATAAAACTACAAACCATCACTGGTCTTCCAGATGCTTGGCCACCAACCAGGAAGAAATGGATCTTTGTATAACACATAGAATCCAAATCAAGAGAACATTGGCGATAAGGTGGGCTCGCCGACTTTCCTGTTCTTGGATGGTAAAGGATGCTGACAGGTTTAGGAGTATTATCTTGCTAAATACCACTCTGCTGATTTTTTTCANGAATTTGTTTTTTGACAAAGGCACGTGAGTTCATTTCCAGGCCTTGCAGATGATCTTTTGCCAGTATTTGATGGACGTTATCTCTGTTAGAGAGGAAGTACTTGGGTTTTACTTGATACTGTAAGTGGCAGCAGAGTAATAAAGCTCCGGAAAACACCACTGATCTTCGCTCCTAGTGCTGGAACAGGACACAGCACGGGAATGCTAAGAAGCACATATTCTGTAGAACTGGGTACAGGTCTTGCAGAACGTCACTTTGCAGAGGGGCATGCCAGTATTCTGGTGATATGGCTCAGGCCGCTGTGACAACTGCTTACACACACAGTAATCTTTCTTTAAGTCTTTCAATGTGGGTAGACATTCAAGATCCCTGACCTCCTGAGGCAGGTTATGACAGTATTGCCTAAAGAGTGTCTCAGGGAGACAGTGGGAATTAAACTCTTAGCAAGGGCAAGGTAGAATCAATGTGATTTACCCTAAGCCGCACTTCCAAAATTGTAAAAATTTTAACATTAAACACATGAAATACCACAGATTTAGTGACAGATTCATGTATAGTAGAATTGTGTAAGTAAATATCTCTGCCACGTGGTCTGGTAGGTCTGAAACCTACAGTGTAAGCTTACAAGTCAATAGCTCACTCCTGAGTTGAAATTACAACCATGGGAAACCTCACTGCATTAAAGGCCATCTGTAGATTTGACAAGGTGCATTTTATTGAGAAAATACTCTCAGAGCAGTGCCTACTAGTGTTTGGCTACATAGATGGGCACTAGAGAGCTGCCAAGATGCTAACCACCACACATTTTATTCCAGTCCTCTATTGGGTCAAAAGCCAAGCTGAATGGCTTATCTGTAGCTGATTTTCCCATCATCTCTCCCCCCGAGCAGTGTTTATTCCATAGATTCCCTGTCAAGGAAATGAACTCTCTGTGAGAGAAGCATAGCCCCCCCCCCGGTATGGAGTGTGCCCCTAGTTTTGCTAGGTGGCNTGTAAGTGGGTCCCCCTGCTTCATTATGTAAGGTACTTTTTCATTTCCAACATGGAGAAGAAAGGAAGTTACTTCAGTCCAAAGGAGAGCTGGTTCTGACGTTTATGTGGGTCAGTTTCACAGCTGTAGCCGAGTTCAGCAATTACCCGTATCATTACTCTCGCCCACAAGGGAAATTTCCACTCCAGGCATTCATTCTGGCATTGAGAGGTGGTTCCCAGCTAGTCTTCACTAGAATCCAACTGTGTGCAGGCAGAGCGAATGGTCCTCTGGGAAGGTATTCCCATCTAAGAGCATTTTAGACTGAAAGGGACCAGATTTNGAACCTACTTCCCTCATTTCCCAACCATGTCATGTGAATGAATCACTTATCACAGCTCTATTGTGAAACTGACCCATGTTCTTGTGTAAGCTCGAGGTGAAGTTTCCGTTGGATAATAAGAGAAGAACTTGGTGTGTGGGCCTGCAACATAGAATGTAATAGTCACAAACCATACTTACTTTAATTTAAACTCCTTCCACCTGACAAACAGTCCCCCATTTTGAGTCTTTCATCCATGATCAACTGCCACACTGGCACCTGGCAGAGATATCACAGTACGCTACCACTCACTGTGAATTGCTGCTCACCCGGGCCATTTCCTGTACATGCAGAGTGATTCTGAGATGGGAAGGAGCACAGGACAGAAGTGAAAATAGTCAGTATATTTTGTAGAACCAGGTTTCAAATTGGTTCCCATTTTTTTATTGGATATTTTATTCATTTACATTTCAAATGTTATCCCCTTTCCTGGTTTCCCCTCTGCAAACCCCCTGTCCTTCCTCCTCCCCCCTGCTTCTGTGAGTGTGCCCCCACCCCTACCTCACTGACCTGATATTCCTCTACATGGGGGCATCAAGCCTTCACAGGACCCTGGGCCTCTCCTCCGACTGATGCCAGATAAGACCATCCTCTGCTACATATGCAGCTGGAGCCATGGGTCCCTCCATGTGTACTCCTTGGTTGGTGGTTTAGTCCCTGGGAGCTCTGGGATGGTGGTGGTAGTATCTCCTTGGTTGATATTGCTGTTCTTCTTATGGGATTGCAAACCTCTTCAGCTCCTTCAGTCCTTTCTCTAACTCCTCCATTGGGGACCCCATGATGTTGGTTGACTGCGAACATCCCTATCTGTATTTGTTAGGCTAAAGAGAAAAATTGGGAGTGCCTTGCTACATGCTATTTTGTTATCTTTCTGTGATCTAATATGAATCCCCAAGGCCCACCACATTACTGTTAATATATCCCACAAAAAAATAGCTAGACTATATATGTATGTATTAGTTTGTATCAAGATACAAAGATCAAATTTGTGGTCCCCACCTTTTCCTAAACTGAACATACTATAGATAAAACGAAGCTGTGTGCTATTTTCAAAAGACAATACAAAATTCTCTCAGGCTGCAAGACACAGACATCTAAAGCAGATGAAATTATACACACTGCTCACAAAGAAGTGGCATAACCAGATGGCCTGGATGTGACTGTCAGTTGGAGTCCTGGATATCTGGGTTAGCAAGGCTTGCATAAGATGAGAATAATATCTGTCTCATGGGGATTTTGTAAGGGATAATGTCACTATGCAGCTGAATGTACTTAGAAATGTGCTTCAAATTTATGTGCTCATTAAGTTTTTCATTATCATCAACACTATCATCACTGTCTCCTCCTCCTCCTCCTCCTCCTCCTCCTCCT
>NC_034590.1:163802654-163857936 GCF_900095145.1 Mus pahari | reverse complement strand
CTCCTCCTCCTCCTCCTTCTTCTTCTTCTTCTTCTTCTTCTTCTTCTTCTTCTTCTTCTTCTTCTTCTTCTTCTTCTTCTTCTTCTTCTTCTTCTCCATTCAAATCTAAACCCCAGAAAATAGTAGCATCCCAAATGGAGTTACAATTAAGGATGGTGGGAAAATACAGCAAACTGGAGTTTATGTTATATTATTCTAGATAAACCTGCATCTGGGTCGATGAATGGAAGTAGAGACTCCTAGAATCTGTGTTAAGGTCATGTGACTGATTATAGAAGCCAAGGAAAACAGTCTGCAGATAGAAACCAACACACTTCCACAGCACAGTGTGGTGCTCAGGAGTGCTTGGGTTCAGGGTCATTGGTAGGGGAAGCAAGTATTCTGTGGATGAATGGAGCAGCAGACCTCACAAGGCAGAAGCTGTGGCCTCCGGCAGCACTTAGGTTTCCTTAATATCACAAATGTCTGACTGATGCAAATCCACGCAAACATAACAAATGGGAAAACACAAAATGACCATTAGGATGTTAATATGTGTGTAGGAAAGCCATCAAATACTCCCGGAAAATAGAAGACCATCTGAGTACTAAATAATTCCACCCCTTATTGCTAATAATAATGTGTCATCTGGAGGAAACAATCTCTTAAGCATATTACATTCCATGCTGGAATTGAGCTATTAGTCCCGTTGACGCAGTTAATGGTGAAGCCCAAATTATGTTCCCTGAGAAGATGTATTAGAATGTGGTTCAGAAGAGATCATTTATCCCCCTTTGCTGATTTTCTACCCAACACACTTCGCTCTGGTTTCTTCTTTGAATTCTGAATAATGCCTTGGGCACAATTGGTCACTATAAGTCAGGCTTTGTGTTGGACAACTAGTGGCATTGCTGGAACTTCAGATTAACCCCAGTCTCTGTATGAATGTTCTAGATGCTACTCACATTCTTCTGTGCCACTGGAAAGGGAGAGAGATGGGGGTTGTCTGACATGAGTCCCTCCCAAACTCTGCGAGGCAGGTCGCTTGTGATGACCTTTAAGAACGTGAGGAAATAGAGCAGGGTGGCTCAATGGATGGGCTCTGAGACCTGGGACCTGCTGTGCATATCAGCTTATACTAGTATGTGAATTGTCATCAAGCTACAGAACAATTTGCCCTCTCTCTAAGCGAGAAATAAGTTTGTAAAATGAGAAAGTTCTATGTTATTCTTAGAAAAGAAGGGATGGTTGGAAGAGAAGAAAAGAGAGAGGATGTCCTGAAGAATTCACTGCCTCGTTACCAGAGTTTGTCCTTCTTATGAACCTGATTGGAGAGTGCCCTCTTTCTTCGAGCCAGACTCAGTCCCATTTGAACAGTCATCTGCTCTTATGTTTTGATAGGAGTAGAAGGATATTCTCTGTAAGAGTGTTTAAGGACTGCAGTGAGAGGGAATTGGGGAGCTTGTTGTGTGGCCATATTCCCAGCTGAAGACAACTTGGCTGAACCAATTTGTCCTTGCTCTGCAATTACAGGCCTAATTAGATGTAGTCAAATTACAGCAGAGGATTCTAATGGATCTTAAATGACTGTAAGCCACTCTGGCTACATATATAGTTCAAATAGAGAACGTGTTTATAAATACATGGAAGAGCTGTATCACCCCTTAGCTTATTTTAAGCAAATGAAAGAAGTTTCCACAGAATTTAGGCAACTGATACACTTTTTATTGCAACTGATACCAAGATGCTTATAACGGCATTCTAAATGCATTCTCTCTAATACAGATTGTTCTTCAACAGGTGGCTTCACAGATGGAACTAATTGTCAACTGCTACACACTTTATTGAATTCTCCCTATGGCTCAAGTATAGAGATAATGTACTAAAATATTTTCTCTTTTATTTTACAAAACAAATTTATTTTAGGCTAGAAGATTGACCTAGGTACATCAGCTAAGCTACTCAAAGCCATGCTGTGGATAAGTGCCAACATAGGATTTCAAATTATATTTATCCTCTTTGGAATCTTTTACTTTGATGCCATCAGGGTCTATTTTCTTTGTCAAGCAATCGTGTCCACCACACACACTGTTACAAGAAAGAGAACAGAGGCATGGGTGTGTCTACAAAGCCAAATAGGCCAGTCACCTCTGACCTGTCAATCATGACGCTGATAATACTGACTGCTACTGTGCTGGCTGCTTTTGTGTGTCAACGTGACACAACCTGGGGTTATCACAGAGAAAGGAGCCTCCCTTGAGGAAATGCCTCCATGAGATCCAGCTGTAGGCATTTTCTCAATTAGTGATCAGGGGTGGGAGGGCCCATTGTGGGTGGTGCCATCCCTAGGCTGGTAGTCTTGGGTTCTATAAGAAAGCAAGCTGAGCAATCCTGAAGAAGCAAGCCAGTAAGGAACATCCCTCCATGGCTTCTGCATGGCCTCTGCATCGGTTCCTGTTTCCTGACCTGCTTGAGTTCCAGTTCTGACTTCCTTTGGTGATGAACAGCAATGTGGAAATATAAGCTGAGTAAATCCTTTCCTCTCCAACTTGGTTCTTGGTGATGATGTTTGTGCAGGAATACAAATCATGACTAAGACAGCTACCTAATCAGATATGATGCGATCTCAGATTGGAGATGGGATGTAAAGTAGCAGTCCTCTGCTCTGATGGAAGGTTCTCAGGGATTCTGGGAACTGAAAAATACTCAGTTGTCTGCACTCTTTCCCTAGAGATTACTAGGCACAGGGAACAGACAGACAGACCACCATGGTGATCATTGTGTGGTATAGCTGTTGGGAGTTTTCTCACTGTTGAAACATCTAGAGACAAAACTCACATGAAATTTACAAAACTCACGAGGCTCATCTCTGGGGTTATGTAAACAGTAAAATGCTGGAGGAGAGGCGACGGTGGAGGAGGTGCCTGTAGGGTGAACAGGGAGATTCAACGATGGCACTTTTTAAGTGCTGGAGAGGGACCTTGCAGTGCCTCAGCTCCTGTTCTGCTAACCGTAAGTAACCATAGAGACTCATTGGCTCACTAAGTAGAGTTTGGATGGACTCATTTTTTAGTGTGTCATTGACCTCTCTATCTGGGGCAGGGGTGGGTAATTCTTCCCAGGTCAAGGCATGCAATGCGATGCTCTGTTACTAAGTACCCCCCCCCCCAGTGTATCCTCCCCAAACTTCCCTTGAGAATGAGTAGTTGGGTTCTGCAACAGCTAGCCAATAGCAAGGAGGAGGAGGGGGGATTTCTTTCTCCCACAGGGACTCAAGTGCACAGGTGCTGCTGTCAAGCTACGCGGGCTGTGCAGAACCCATCCTTAGCGTCTTTCCTCAAATTCTCTTTGTTGTTCTGAGAATCAGGAGTTCATCCTTATGACCAACAGAAGACCCTGCTTAATATGCATCTACAAAACACTGAATATATTTTTAATTCTTACAAATTTAAAATATGATTAATGATTTCATGGAGGTTCATGTTCACATTTACCCTTTTTCTCTCATGTTTACTTTCTTCTTTAGATCTCTCTGTCTCTATCTCTGTCTCTGTCTCTCTGTCTCTCTGTCTCTCTCTCCAGAGTAGGATATCAATGTCCTGCTGTATCAGTCTCTCTGTTATTCCTTTGAGATAGTGTCTCTCACCAAGCTTGGAGCTAGGCTGGCTCAGTAAGACCCACTGAGCCTCTGTCCTTAACCCCAATGGCATTGGAGTTATACATGCACAGGCCAACACATGGATGCTGAGGATGTGATCAGGTCCCCATGCTTATGCAGAAAGCTGTCCCACTCACTGAACCATCTCCCCTAGACATTTACTATTTAGTATTTTCATGTATCTCTTATGGTTTAAAAGATATCAAAGTTAAAAGTGCACACATTTGGTTTTTTACACATAACTCAACACATTGACTTCATTTTTCTTTCCAGTTAGAACCAAGTATTTTTTAAAGCTCGTGGAAAGTTTTCTCAACCACTTTATAAGTGCATAATATTTGAATACATGGACATACAATGATAGATTTCATTAATTTCTTACCAAAAACCGTGTTATTTTCATACTTTTATTTCAAAGGAGTTAGATATGAAACCACTGAGGATAATTGAAGTTGCATCTTGTTAGCTGTGTCTTCTGATAGTCATAATGTCTCTTTGTAGGTAAACATACTTAGAGCTGATTTATGTTCATCCTGTTGTATTAGAAATCAAGGCACCATTGAATTTCCCCAAACACAGGCACTAATAAAGAACATACACCATAAAAGACCTGATGTCATTATAATCATTAAAATATTACTTACCTTATGGTGTAGGCAACCCCACTTTCTGTGAACTTTTCATGGGAAGAAGTACCCTAAAAGGAAGATCTAATTCATCATGATTTGAGAGGGCCATTCAGGAATATATTTTATACCTCATAAATACTCATAAACATTCCTTTAAAAATCAACAGCTCAGAAGCCACTTTGGGACAGCTCACTCCAATCTATCTTTTGTAATGCTTGCTTTTATTAGCTTTGACAAACAAATTTCTATTTAAACGATATGTATCTTTTGTCTGGTTTCTTTCCTTCCAGAATATGACAACTGGGGGACCACCCTAAATACTTGGTTGTGCACATTTTAGAATGAAGTTCCATAGGTAAAATGTTTAAAGACTTGTTTTGAGTCCAGCATGTAAATTTTTCATTTAGAAAAGTACAAGCACTGAAAATCAAAATTAGATATCTTATCCTGAGAGCGGGTCTGGAGTAGCCTTAATCTTTAGGGAGGGTTAGCTATCTGATGGTCTTTCCCAAGCCTTCTGTATAAAGTTGTGAGATTCCTTAATAAACCTTATGAGAAAGATTAACCTCACTATAATTTGGCTCTGCCTATCACACTACCCCCTCAGAGTTCCTCAAGAGTTCCAAGGGGCCATGGTGTAGAAATCAAAGACATTCAAGACAGGCCTCTTGTGGATACTTGGGGTTTTCTCTGTGTGGCTCAGTATTCCCTCCCTGCCTGCCATGGAGAGGCCCGGGCTCTCTAGTCAGGAGATCCTCCTGCTTAGCTCTCCATGACAGTTTCTTTAGCCTTCCATTCTGGTGCTCACTCTTTGTTGCTTAGGATTTTGGTAAGTATACTAAATTATGATACTCTTGACAACTAGTATCAACTGTGTCAAGAGTCAATGCTCAAAGGATGTAGTAGTACACATTCATGATGCCAAATTCCTAGTACTTGGAAGGCAGAGTCAGAAAGGTCTCGTGTATAAATTCAAGCCAATATGGCTACCTGATAAGACCTTATCTGAAAAAAAAAATAGAGAATAAAGAAAATGAAAACTGTACGGTGGACCTCAGCCTCTAGCTGTTTATATACTCTTAACTCTCCTTTCTTTAGTGTCAAGTAGAACAGAGGACATCTTCCCTAAAGTGTGAGACCTCTACTGCCAACAATGGACTTTTCTTTCCCATCCAATCCAGTGAAGAACTCCTTAGATGTTTCCATTTTCCAAACCCAGAAAAGAGATTTAACTTCCTAAGTCTTTATCTGCATGGAGGAAGCTGGAAATCAAGTATTACAACCTAGACTGTTGAGCCTGAGGCGTACTTTGCTGGGCATACACTCTGAATTCTACTAGTAGTTCCTCAGTCATGCAAGAAAGAGGCCATCAAATACCTTTGTTATCACATCAGCATAATTAGGGTCACAAGAGAGGTTTCTGATGCAGGTCAAATCTTCATCAGATTATTACAGGTGATTGATGGGAACACCAGTAAAAGATTAAAGATGATCATTTGTGCCCAAATTCCTAGGTAGTCATATTGGATTTTTCTTGTAGGAGTTATATTAGTTATTTGCACTTATAAAATCAAACCATGCAAATATTCCATGTGCTTATTCTTGAGGCTTCAGGCTTACTGTATTCCAGTTGAACTCTTTTGCTGTTTTGCACAGTAGGGGTATCAGTGAGACTTCTTTTTGTTGAAAGTATCCTGCTCCATCTGGATGAAAAAATTTTAAGTATATTTATTTCCATGAAGGGGCATCACTTCAGATAGAGGCTCCACTGGACTCACTTTCTTGAATGCTGGTTCAGGCTCAGACAGATTACCCCCTACCATCGGTCCCATGGCAACAGTGTTTGAGCCTCCACACTTCAAATCCAACAGATGATGGATTTGGATTCCCCTTGTGTAGCAGCCATAACTGGGCTAACTGGGGTCAAGTGCTCACTATTGCCAGATGGAATGTTTACTTTCCCCAAACATATGCACTGACACATACCTATGGTGCCACAATCACACATGTGTACACATATTCACATATATGCATATGTATACTCTTCTACTTTCACAGGTACACATGTATGCAAATAACTAATATGCTAATTTGCAGAGAGGAAATTTATTGGAAAATGAAGTACTTATGAGTATTACCCCAGAGAAAAAGTTATTAAGCAGGCAGAACAACATATTATACCATGGTGTATACATTGAAAACAAAATCAATGTAAGGCTGTAGGTAGAGGCAATTGTGTATGACAAGAGTTGTGAATTTGGACTCAGGCTAAGACTCTTTCTGTATAAAGGTTTTGGGGCACTTATTGTTTGGT
Source organism: Mus pahari (assembly GCF_900095145.1). Classification (NCBI taxonomy): domain Eukaryota; kingdom Metazoa; phylum Chordata; class Mammalia; order Rodentia; family Muridae; genus Mus; species Mus pahari. Next base: position 163,851,355 of record NC_034590.1, on the reverse strand, counting down.
TTTTAAACCTAAAAAAGGAGTAATGTACTTCTTTGAAAAAGTCCCTTTAGAGCAAATGTTTCATTTGTAATTGCCTTTCATAGATTATATGACCCATGAAGACAGGGCCAATGGTTGTCTGAGTCAGTGCCAAATATTCAATAATTTACATGGAACCTGCTATATCACTATCTAATCTCTATCTCTATTTCTATCTATCATCTGTCTAACTTGAATAACAAATGAGAAACTTGTTTAATATTTAGTATTGAAATGTCTTTCAATGCCATCTCAAGAATTTTTTTCTTTTTTCATAATTTCTTTCTCCAGGAAAGTTTTAAACAAGGAACTATTTGGACAGTGAAAAACCATTATGCTCAATATTTAAACTTTGCTTTTATACAATGTGTGCCTAGATACAGCCTTAGTTATGGATTCTATTGCTGTGACAAGACACCATGACCACAGCAACTCTTATACGGAGAACATTTAATTGGGGTGGCTGGCATATAGTTTCAGAGGTTTAGTATATTGTCATCATTGCAGGACATTGTGGTATGCAGGAAGTCATGGTGCAGGAGAAGGAGTTGAAGGTTCTACATCTTGACCCACAGGCAGCAGAAGGAGACTGTGCCACACAGGGAATAGCTTGAGCATATGAGACTTCAAAGCCCATTCCTACAGTGACACACTTCCTCCAACAAGGCCACACCTTAAGGGCACATCTCTTGATAGTGACATGAGTCTTCTGGGGGCAATACCTATTAAAACCACTACAGATACAAATATCATTTCCCATACGTGACATAGTTAATTGTAAATGAAATATTTTTAAACAATTGAAAGGTAAAACAGTCAACTGGAATACTGTTGAGCTTTATCTCTGGGTTTGTATATGAGAAAATCAGACTCTGTATTAAAGAAGATATTAGGAAGCCTGAATTCTTGCTCCGGAACTGCTGTTGATTTTGACATTAGATAATCATCAAAGCTCCTGAGCTCCATCTTTTTCCTATTGTGAAATATGGATGCTAAAGCGAATGATACCTTTAAATTCCTTCAGATATAATTACCTTCTATCAGTCCATATGTGATAAAAGGTTAGATTTCTAGCATGAAATTAGTTCATTTAGAGTATTAAATTTTATTTCAGATGGGATAATTAGCTGTAGACCAGAATAGTAGGCCAAAGCATAAACTTCAACAATAGAGAAATACAAATGTCACACTTTTTCTTTTTACATTTTAAAAGTGATTATTAAACACTTGCTCAGTGTGTTCTGACTTCCTGATGACTGAAAATCAGTCTTACTAATCTGCGTCCCTCTCCTGATTAGGGACCCCCCACTTAAGCCCTCTAGGTTCTATCTTTGATCATAATCAAAGTCCAGCCTTCAAAGATCTACCATGTGCATTCTGTAAATGACTAACAGACGTTCACTTCTGACTTTAATGTATTATGAAAATGACAGAAGCTATGCTTCTCTGAAGTATAATCTTCTGAGGATAGAATGTTGGTATAAGCTGGTCCCTTCTGGAGAAAACCTTCTCAATGCTATTTTTCCCTCCTCCGTGACTTGCTTTCTCTTGATGCTACCCTCTGTTCCTTCATGACTTGCTTTCTCTAAAGGTAGATTAACTGGGTTGCCTTTAGTTTTTCAACAGATTTCATTGTCTTCAACCATAAAGATGTGTCAAACTTGCCAACGTGGTTTCCTTATGATGTGTTTGCTTATTTCCTCTTTCAACGTATTAAGAGAACAATGAGCAACTCTAATTACCTCATGCATAAATGATAAAAATAAAATCTGACTTTTGTCTTGACCCCTTGCATTTATTTAAGAAAAAGTAGTATCCAGGATTTGGGGAGTTTGAATGAGGATTGCACCTTTGTGTTTGAATTCTTGCTCCCAAGTTGGTAAACTGTTTGGGAAAGAGTAGGAGCTGTCATTGTTGAAGGCGGTGTATGACTGGTGACAAGTTTTGAAGTTTAAAAGATTTGCACTATTCCCACTGTGCCCTCTCTCTGCCTCCTACCTTTGGGTCAAGATATGAACTCTCAAATGTTCCTACAGCCATGCCTTTGTGCTACCATGATGGACTCTAATCATCTGAAGTTGTAAGCTCAATTAAATGTTCTCATAGATTTCCTGGGTTGTGGTATTCTGTCACAGCAGTAGAAAGAAAACTAAGACAAGGATACTAAGGTTTTTGTTTTGTTTTGTTTTGTTTACCTGAAGCAAGGAGAAGTTGATTTTGAGTTCTAGACTTGCCTTTTCCTTTATGCTTCAAAACTGTTGGTTTTTGTAAGACCACTTCTCACTTTCCCAAAATTCATTTACAACACATGTCCATAAGTTTCAAAACCTGGGCTCACATGGACAGTACTGAGTTCATGGTATGAACATGCACAACTGGGAGAAAGAAGGGTTTTTTCAAGAAATGGACAAAGACTAGCATTGGAATGCCTTTTTCTGTTCTCTATAAAAAGCCTCCACCCCAGATATACAAAGGATATTTCTTTTGCTCTAACTGTATCAATCTCATACATACAACATTAAATGATGAAATTTCTAACTACAGTACAAGAATTCCATAGTTATGAAATTTGAGGTACTTACAGTTTTAATTTCAACATATGAAATGTACCATGGACCAGTATTGATATAACAGTGTCAAGGGTAGAATAACATAAAGCTTACATAAAGACCCAACAGTGGGCCTGGCTCACAATGCATACTTTGTAAATGATGGACCCCATTGTGTAGATTCTGTGTTACACTTGTTTCGACCTCTTGTCATTGTGTAAGCAAAGAAAGAGCTTTTGGATCTGCAGATACACCAAACTAAAGATGGGGGAAGTGTCCCTCTTGTTTAGTAAATGATAGCATCAGGGGAAGGGTCCCTCTTGTTTAATAAATGATAGCATCAGAATATGTAGAATGTACAGACTGAGAAGTCAGGAAGATAAGCACAGGCCTCTTCATGCCTTTCTCTTAAATCTATTGAGTACTTCCTCACTAACAGAGTTTAGTCACCTACCTTACCCATGAGACCTTCTCTTTCAGTCATAGGTTTCACTTCTCATTCATCTCTTCACTTGTGTATCATTATTTGCCTCTAGGCTTATGTGCTGTGGGCAACGTGACAGAAAAGCACATGGCTTTCCTCTGCACTGCTTAGGTTACATGTTGAAGATCTTGTTCTAAGAGCATCTTGGATGCATTTTGTACTGAAAAAGATCCACATGGCCTGTCCCTGTCTGTTAAGGAAGATCATTTCAGTTGCAATGGAAAACAAATGTTTGTGAGCACATCTCTGACCAAGTCAAATGCCATATTTGGTCTTTGAAAGTCAGAGCGCCTGAAGGACTACAGTGTGTGCTCTCCGCAGCTATAGCTGTTTACAGAGTCACCTTTATACTTCAGAGTTTGCAGGAGGGAGAGAGAGGAGGCCTTCAGGCATTAAGTATGTGCTAATGTCTCTTATAGCTTAGCCTCTTGCTCGCCCCTCATCTCCCTGCTATCATTACCTGACTATGTATTCCGGAAAATCTGATTAAGACGGGGATTAGAATGTTTGTAATAATATTTTTTGTGAAAATAAACTCTAAAATATCTTTTGTGAAAGCATTAAAGAAACTAGGCCTTCCGTAGAATCAGGAAGAAAGATAATGTGGGTAGGAATCTCAGTGTGACTGTCTTCATTGTTACCTTGATGGTATTTGGAACTGATGGGAGAGTCTCTAATGTTTATCACACATTTAAGTGCATACAACTTGTACCCAGTGATGTCACGTCCAGAACTTTAGCTCACTGCTGCTTTCACACATTGCAAGATGACATGAGCATGTACTTTATATCATCATACTATTGGTAACAGTAAATCATGTCACAGAAACAAGCTGAGTCTTGTCCAGAAGGGCAATCATGAAGCTATAATAAATTCTTCAATTAATATACAGCTCCAAAAAAGAAATGTAAAGCTCTATATGCCCTGATATGGAAAGTTTCTAAAATACAGAAAATGGTCTTCAAGATGTATCAGCAACCAAATAAAGCAGGAATAAAGCAGACTTATGTGCCTTAAGTAGGCTCAGGAAAATATGAATATTCAGTTTTGCCTGATTTACATAAAGTATTTTTGTTAAAAAGAAACCTAAGAGAAAATGTCAGAACTGTTTGTCTTTGAGAAGTGGAGCAAGTGACTCAGGTACTGAGGTTAAGTACATCAGGCTTTGTGTACACAGTACCTATAGCATGTTTAGGTACTGAGGTTAAGTACATCAGGCTTTATGTACGCAGTATCTATAGCATGTTTGAATATAAAAATATCCTTTTAGGATTATCATTATGACTAAACAATTATTGTTTCCACTGTTTTAAAACAATGCTCCTTAAAGTATCCTTGAACAAGCATACTTTAGATGAGCTACTCTAAATGTCAGAGTCAAAGGTTGTCACTGATATTCCCAGCCAGTTGAGGAAGGGAAAAGTAGGGCTTTTTTTATTTTTATTTTTATTTTTATTTTTATTTTTATTTTTATTTTTTTAGGAGCCTATCGAATTCATTTCAAGAGAAGTTTGAGCTGCAGTTGGAATGTTAGAGGACCTCAGGAGGAGGAGTCTCAGGGAGTCTCACTTTCAATTACTGTCCTAGAGTCTCTACACCCTTGCAATAGTGCTTTTGCTTGGCTAGACATGGTCAGCATTTGCCATACTTATCAGGGGAGCTGTTTTCTGTTGAGCCAAGAAAGAAATTTGTGACAGACTGAGGCTTTTGTGGTTTGAGTCTGACACACAGCCCATGGCTCATGTCGTCGAATGCTTGTTCTCCCATTGGCTGCATTATTTTTGGAAGCTGTGGAACCTGGAGAAGTGGTGTAGTTTGTGGGAAGCTTGGCCTTTGAGGGCTACACCCAGCTTCCAGGTTCCTGACCTGTTCTCACTTTCCTGATCCACTTTGATGTGGACAATCTCCACCACATGTTCCCACCACCATGACCCAAAGTCCTCTGCTATGCCTTCTTTACTGTGATGGACTAAAGTCTTATAAAAACCCTGAGCCTGAGCCAAAATGAATCTTTCTGCCCTTACATTGTTCCAGTTGGGTATTTTGTCACAGAGACACAAAAATAACCAGCTCAGAGGAGTCATACAGCCTTATATGTACCTGTTCCTGTATACACTATCAGGTCTCAGAAGACCTGTAGAAGCTTGACTAAAATAAAAACAGTAAAAAACATTGCATCAGCTACAACCTCCTGCCTTTCTGTTTTGAGCCCCCTCAAACACATGTCTAGGAAGAAATATCTACACTGAAGACATTTAACATGCAATTTTAAGGATGTCCTTTAAAAAAGAAAGAAGAAAATCCTTCCTTTGGATTTTCCTGAATAACTTTAATTACATATTGGGAGACATAGAGGCAACTAATCAGGAAGTGTGTCAGGTTTACCATGTCCCTGCAGACAAGTTGTCACAAGTTGTTTTGATTTTGAAAAGAGATTGCTTTTTTAGTAAGGTTAGAGCCTTGACCTTTGTTAATATCAAGTAAACAGAACCAGAGAACTGTGGAAACAAGACCAATGGGCATTTCATGGCAGGGTCTAAAAACTATGGGAAAAAAGTGTCATCAGTCTTAATTGTGTTAGCAAATTAAGAGTCTGCAGAGCTACCTAAAAGGTGTCAAGGAATTGTCCCTGTATGCTCTCTTCGAGGGAGCTGTTTTCGCACTCATTAACTACTATTTACAGAGAGAAGACGTGATAGCTCACTGAATTGAAGCTTTGAGTTATGAAGCAATTAGTATGGAAATGACACCAAGTGGATGGATGATGAAGTCTGGCTTCAGAATTTTCTTCTTTCTTTCTTCTTCATTTTTCTTTTTGTTGTCTGTGTGGAGTGTGCATGCTGTACATGTTTCTGTGTGTGTGCACTTAAGCATGTAGTGTTGTAGGCACATGTGTGAAGTGCATGTGGAGCCTGAGATCAAAGTTTAGTAAGTTCTATCATTCTCTACTTAAATAAAAGAAAGCCAACCCCCTTTATTTGATTATTTATTTGTTTACTGCGTGGGTGGGTGAGTGCATGAATGTATATGTATGTGTGTGCATTTACATGTAGGCCACAGCTTCTTTATGGAGATCAAAGGACAATTTTGGGGAGTTAGTTTCCTCTTTGCACCATGTAGATTCCTGGAATCAACTTAGCTTATCACACTTGGTGACAAATGCCCTCGTTGCTGTGCCATCTAGCCAGCTCTCTGCCTCATGTTTGAGATAGGGTCCCTCACTCAGCCTACAGATCACTGATTAGTTAGGCTAAGGGACCAGTAGGCGTTGGACTTGCCTCTTCCTGGAGTCCAATGCTAAGTTTCAGTCATTTGAGAGGTGAAATTTTATTCCTAGCCTAAAATTTTTAAAGTCTATGTAGCCATTTTGTCCCATATCATCATCGTCATTTCATAGGAAACTCCCGAGGGACTATAGTGTAGTAACAGTGTGTGTTTCCACACACAATTCCAGGTAGGGGTATGATAGTAATATAACAAAATTCAAAATAGATAGCAAAGTACATAATGGAAATAATTATGGGAACACTTATTAAGTAGTCAATATTCTCCAAGCACCGTGCTCTGGGATATACTTTAGAATATTTTGTTAAATTATTGCTAGTGCACTAAGCAGTACATTTATCACTTACTAAGTAATCGTTATTTCAGTGCAACTAAAACTCTCAAGGCTCTAGCCCTTCTCAAAAACATCTTCATCAAGAAACATAGGCAAATCCTTCCATGAGGCTACCCCGAGGCAGTGACCAGAAATAACTTATCTAAAGCTTTCATCTTAAGCTTGAAAAAATAAAAAAAGAACCAGTTCGTCCCAGAGGGCCCCAGTCTCCATATGGCAGCCCGCCTACCCTCCTGGGGGATTCTGCTTGCCATAGCAATAGGGAGCAGACCTGATTAGAGTTTCCAGTAAGTGGGAGGACAGCAGTGGGAGACAGAAATGGTTGTCTGGCATCTTAAAGGAGTGACAGTAAGGCATGGTGGCTATTGTTTGTATATTGCCAGACCTTTGCAAATGGTGGACCTTCCTATAATCCACATCATGATAACAAAAAGAGACAAAGTCGCCATAGGAGAGCTAGAATCAAGAAAACAGACAGTAATAAGAATTAGTAAATTTATAGAGAAATTAGAACCTTCACCCATCCATGGGAGGTGGGTGGTAAAATGATTCAGCCACCATAAAAAAATAGACATTGGGGTACCATTTAACTTCACAATAGGATATGAAATGGGTATTTCATTTTGTGTATTTTATTTGTATTTTTTTGATTATCAGTTATACTACACATCTTTTTGTACTCTTATTGGCCAGTATGAAATGTGGTTATTTAATTTTTTGCCCAATTATTGAGTTTCTATATTTTATTTCATTTTTTAGTTTATTTTTTACACTCCTTATTCCATTCCCTGCCCCTCCATCCACCATCCCCACCCCACCCAGTCTCCATGTGGATGCCCCCATCCTCCACTCCACCTGACCTCTAAACTCCCTAGAGCCTCCAGTCCCTTTAGGGTTAAGTGCATCATCTCTGAATGAACACAGAACCAGAAGTCCTCTACTATATGTGTGTTGGGGGCTAATTATTATCTGGCAGCCTTATTTGTGATAGCCAGAAGCTGGAAACAAACTAGATGTTCCAAGACAGAAGAATGGATACAGAAAATGTGGTTCATTTACACAATGGAATGCTACTCAGCTATTAAGAACGATGACATCTTGAGTTTTGCAGGCAAATGGATGAACTAGGAAATATCATCCTGAGTGAGGTAACTTGGACCCAAAAGGACATGCATGGTATGTACACACTAATAAGTGGATATTAGCCATAAAAAAAGAAAGAAGAAAAAGAAAAAGCACAGAAAATACCCAAGATTCAGTCCACAGAACTCAAAAAGATCAACAAACTGAAGGGTCCAAGTGAGGACGCTTCAGTCCCATTTGGGAGAGAGAAGAAAGCAATCACAAGTGGGGAGGGAGGGAGGGACCTGGGAGGGAAAGTGGGTGGGGTTGGGGGTAGAGTGGGAGGGAGAGAGGAACCTGACAGATCTGGTATTGGGTGAGGGAAAAGAGCTGAAGTTCTGAGGGCCAGCAGAAAGAATGGAAACAGGCAATCTCAGGAAATAGGAGGTTGGAAGGACCCCCTAGAATGTACCAGAGACCTGGGAGGTGAGAGACTCCCAGGACTCAAAGGGAGGGACCTTAGAGGAAATGTTCAACAGTAGGGAGAGGGAACTTATAGAGCCACCTCCAGCAGGAAGACAGGACATCAAGTGAGGGATGGGGTTGCCATCCCACAGTCACATATCTGATCCATAATTGTTCCTGTCTGAAAGAATTACAGGGATGGAAATGGAGAGGAGCTTAAGGAAAAGAAGGTCCAGCAACAGGCTCAAAGTGGGATCCAGCTCAATGGGAAGTCCCAAGGCCTGACACTATTACTAAGGCTATGGAACATTTACAAAAAGGGACCTATTGTGACTGCCCTCTGAAAGACCCAACAAACAGCTGAAAGAGTCAGATGTAGATATTCGCACCCAACCAATAGACAGAAGCAGCTGACCCCTGTTGTTGAATTAGGGAAAGGTTGAAAGAAGCCGAGAAGGGCGATCCTGTAGGAGGACCAGCAGCCTTAATTAATCTGGACTCTGGGGACCTCTCAAACACTGGACCATACACAGGCAGCATACACCAGCTGATAGGAATTTTTATACTTTATATGGAAGATCTTGTCAGATATAGGCCCTGTCACATATGTGGTTGTAAATGTTTTCTTCCATTTTGTGGGTTGCTTTTGGTTAACTTGGTGGTTTTTTTTTTTTTTTTTTTTTTTTTTTTTTTTTTTTTTTGTAATAACAAAACTTTGATCACATCTCATTTATCTATTACTTTCTTTTTATTGTTTAATAATTTTATGTCATACTTAAGGTTCTTTTTCCAAATCTAAGATCATGAAGATTTAGCCATGTCTGTTCTTTCAAAGTTTTATACTGTTAGCTCCTCTATGTAGGTCATTGAGTCACTTGAAGAAATTCTCAATAAGAAGGCATGCTATTGTTCTTGAATTGTATGGAATCACTAGGGTTTTATAGTGCCCCAGATGGCGATCCCACAGGTATTAGAGTTTTGATAGAACCTCAAGGAAATGAACTCACATTACTTTGGAGTATTCCATACCCCTGCTTGCTTTTCATCTGATGACAGCATTAGTGTGACAGGGTAAAGAATACCATCCATGCTGAAATCAGTAGACATGTACCTACAGAGCCACCATACTATTATTTGAATTTATTTTAAAATGTGCTTACAACAACTTGATTTTAGAATTTAGCATGATAACAGTAAATAATATAATGAAGGTCTTAACTTCTCCGGTGGAAATAAGTCATACCTGATAAATTATTTAGTAAGCACTGAATAACTAATCCAGCCCAATTATACCTAATGTGGATTTATTTCAAGCAAATGCATTTGATTAATAGTCGGCCTGCAAGATCTATCAGCTCAGTATAGCTGATAGTATAGTCCCTTCAGCAATGTGGTTCTAATCCCGATTCACTGTTTTTAAACCTCCACTGTGCCTGAAGGATCATGGGAAAAAGTGTATTTTACTGTCAAGAAGGTTAACAAAAGAGGAGGTGCTTTGACCATGTAAGGTTTAAAAACCTGTACTAGGAAACACAGAGGGGAGTAGAAACACAATTTATCCTTGTACCCACAGCTGAGGAAATCATCTTTGGTCAGTGAAAACCTAAAAAGAATTAGAATTGACTGAGTGTATTAAGTTACAAGCAACAAAATGACTTATTACGCCATACTCCTATTCCCGAGGGATGGGGGAGCTTAGATTTAAGAAGATTTCTATGCTCGTGTAATCTAGATGGGGCTGGAAAAGTAGGAAGTGTTATGTGGGAGAACTACACTGAGTAATGCATCAGGAAAGCACATCAAGAGGTAAATGTAAGCCCAGTGGACTAGATACACATGATAAGGGTGGAATAGGAGTCAGTGGTGACAGCTGTGTTTCCAAACTCTGGCATAGCTCAAGACATGGAAGAGGTCCTCCCTGTCCCCTCTGTACTCCATTCCCTGGGCCACAGCTCTGCCTGCATCCCTGGAAGACCACTGCTACCCAGGACAACCAGGTGAGATCCCCATGCCTCAATACCCTGACTGTTGGGTTCCCTGGCAAGCCCAGTAGCCATGAGGTCTGTCCCATCCCTTCTGTACTCCATCTACCAGTCCACACCTCTACCTTCAACCCTGGAGGCCAGCAGCCATCAGGGACCACCAGCTCTACCTGCATCCCGGAGGCCTGCTGCCATTAGGCCTGCCAACACCAGGGACAAACAGATGGCTAAAGGCTGGCCTAAGAATACAATCAACAAAAGCCAGGGAAACTACAGCAAGCCCTGGATAGTCTAACATACACAAAGTGCAAGAAAATGACCATAAATCTAATCTTGTGAATATGATAAAGGCCTTGAAAGAGGGACAAATAACTCCTTTAAAGAACTACAGGAAAATATAAAATTTAAAGAGGAAATGTATACATATAAAGAATGTATACATATAAAGAAATATGGGAAGTTATAATCAAATAGGTGAAGGAAATGAATAAAACTGTTCAAGACCTGAAAATGAAAATAGAAGCAATTAAAAAAAAAAACTGAGGCAACCCTGGAGATAGAATACCTAGATAAGTAAACAAGAGATCACCAAGAGAATACAAGAGACAGAAGAAAGTATCTCGGGTGTAGAAGAAGATATGATAGAAGAAATTGATACGTCAATCAAAAATCTAAAATATTTCTAACCCAAGATGCAGAAGAGAACCTGTACTGCGGACTTAGTATCGGTATATACAAACCACAATGGCGATCTTAGTAGGAGGTGGACCTCTGAGGGCAGAGGGATCAGGATTAGGATTAGAGCCATTACAAACGGGGCCTGGAAGAATAAGTGCTTCCTCTTGCACCATGTAATAAGGACACAGCAAGAAAACATTTGTTGTGAGCCTGGATGAGGGCACACACAGCCTATTGAGTCCATTTCGATCATGGATTTCTGAGCACTCAGAACTGTTGAGTCCCTAGCACCCAGAACTGTTGAGTCCCTAGCACCCAGAACTGTGAGAAGCATATTTATTTCTGTTAGCTCCAAACTACTCAGTTTATTGTATTTGTTACAATAGCTTAATCAGAAGGAACTCATTTCTCTTTTATTGGATTTGAAATTCATTTGAAATACATGGAAAGAAACAGTTGACTCAGAAACTGACTTATGGTTGATAAAATTAGAAGTTCTATCATGAAGATAAAAATACTGATGGGAGCTTATAGACCAAATAAATGGAGGACTTAGGCCTGAACCTGAAATCTTGAAAACCTTTGAAACTATATAGTTAGGTTCCCTTCCCCATGGCTACTCATCCTGGCCCACAATTCCGGCAGATTCCTGCTCTACCAGCTGCCACACCAGTACTAGGAAGACCAGAGAACTACTCTACCATTGACCATTCTGCCAGTAGCCTGAACCCTCTGGTCAAGTCACTGCATACCATCTGCTAACACTTCTTAGAGCCCTCCCAGCTGTTTCCAGCAGCACCTCTTCCCCTCTGCTCCATATCCCTGCCCACAAACCAGCAGAAGACCCCTGCTCTACCCAAGACCAAGCCAGTACTTGAAACCACAGAGGCCATGCCAGTATCCAGAATCCTACAGACAGCATTGTCATCCAAAACTACACAAGTCACACAGGCCACCAAAGCCCAAGGGGACATATGCTACATGACCTGAGGACTCACTGGTCACTACCACTGAACCACATTTGAAGCCTCTGGCTAATTCTTTTGAACACTGTATACCTTAGGAAATCAGAAACGCTGCAGTGATTGCCTCTGCTATTCCTACCACACTCTGCAAACTGCAGAAAAGAAAAAAAAAAAAAAGAAAAAAAGGACATTGCAACACACTAGGTTCTATAATTTATTTTTAATCTTTCAATAATGCCTGCTTTAAATTTTACATCTGGTGAGTGACCAAGGCATAGTTGTGTCAACAATCTTCTACGCCAAGTTTCCAGAGATGACAGATGATGGATGGATTCATTGATTATCACACCATGATTAAGTCTGTGAGCTGTAAAGCTGGGTGAACTGAATTCCTCTCTCCTTTTTGTCATTCACAAGCTGGGTGGTTCAGGAAAATATACACTCTTGTCTCAGTTTCCTGATGTGAGAAAAAAGATTCCCAGGAGTTGTTGCTGAGTTGCGTGAGGAGGAAATGGCATCTGGCCTGGCACAGGGCTGGTGCCTGGAGATCATGCAGATGATGCTGTTTTAAAGTAAGTGATGAAGGTGACCACAGATCGCTGCAGGATGCTCATGAACCATCTTCTCCATAGTCTGCCTATTTTGAATTCAGAAGACAGAGAATTTCCCTCTTCTCAGTCTCATGGAAAGTCTCCAGGAGGCACAGTAGAAGCCTGGGCATGTGGTGACAAATGGGGGAGACTGGATACACGGGACCGGCCCTCTGGCTGTGCTGGAGATGTGTTAGTCTATCGATAATATGATGGGATTATTATCTGTAAGATTATTCTTTCTGTTCCCTAAAATCACTAAACTCTCCACACTGTATATATACCACAATCTAGCCTTTAGAAAGACACAGGGTTCCAGTGAAAAATAATGCTTCCGCCAGCGTGCTGCCTGATTATTCCTTTGTTGAGTATTCTTTCTTCTCCTGAAGGCTCAACCTATTCTCCAAGCCTTTTTCTAATTCTCCCAGGAAGAATTAACTTTTTCTCTCTGTGCTTGGTTTGTCCACTGTGGGCAGATTTTCATTATTACGCTAATCATATTACACTATAATTATTTGTGATTTCCCACAAGAAAAGCTGCACTATTCCTGAGAATTCAACTTCTTTACCCAAAGCATCTCTTCATGCGCTCATTAAGTCCCATAATACAAATGTATTGTCTGGAGGGAAATGCATTCAAAGTAATATATGAATTTTTGTGCTTAGAATCCAGTATATCCTTAAAAATACAAAGCAAGAATGATAAATTTGCCTAAATTTAATCTCTGGTCTGTAACTATAGAAATATGTTAAGAGTAGTAAGTTATTTGCCATTTCCTGGTGGCCTGGGGGAAAGTTAGACTGGCTTCAAGCATTGGTCTGCTACTCTGGGAGTATTGCCTGAGGCCATTTGGTGGGGGAAGTTATATCCAGCCGGTGATTTTAAGATGTTCTGCTAAGGTTATCATGTCTACTGGGAAGCCAAATACTGCAACAAATAGGATCTGTTATTTCCACTTATGGTGTAATTTACTGAATATCATGCACTGTTCTAAGTGTTTTAGCTACATTTGTCCACTTATACCTTAAAACAAGTCTGAATGGTGGTTGTTTTCTGCACTGTATGAGTCAGAAAGATGAAGTGATTTTTCTCAAGCTGATGTGGGTAGTCTGCAGGCTTGACTGTCAGTGCTGTATTAGACAAATTTGTGTATCAGAAACATCATGATATAGTTTGATAAAATGCATTATTCAGATAGCAGAAATACCTCACTAGATAGAGGGCTTGTTGGTGAGTACTCTAAATGAATGTCAATGAACACACCAGAAGACAGTATTTACAATAGATGAGAAACAGTCATGAGGACTTAACATTTACCCAACTTTGTGAACTGTCAATCTTAGATGATTTGGTGCCACATGGAGTTGATTCCAATCAACAAACCTTATGAAGAGTCAGTCTTAGATAGGGTTACTTTTTTGTGATGAAACACCATAGCCAAAGCCAACTTAGGGAGGAAGGGATTTCCTTGGCTTACACTTCAGTATCACTGTTCATCTTCAAAGTTGGGACAGGAATTCAAGGAAGGCAGGAACCTGAATGCAGGAGCTGATGCAGAAGTCATGGGGGTGCTGCTTACTGTCTTGCTACCCATGCCTTGCTCAGTCTGTTTTCTTATAGAATCCAGGACCAGGCCAGGGATGGTACTACCCAAAATGGGCTGAGTGTTCCTCTATCAATAGCTAATTAAGAAAATGACTTATAGCTGTATCTTACAGAGGCAGTTTTTCAATTGAGATTCCCTCATCTCAGATAACTCTAGTTTGTGTCAAGAAACTTACAGCTAGCTCACAGAGATGCTTCTCAGGATGTCTTGATAAGACCTATAGATTTTGCTAAAGATGGTCCACATGCAGACAGATTTATCTTCCAGTGAGAGTATCAGACAAGGTACTATAGTGAGTGACTCTACTTTCTACTCTTTGCAACTCAGAAGTCTGCTCTTTTCCTCACAATAGAAAACAAACAAAACAAAACTCTAATTCATAAAGGACTAGTGTTGGGGACTGGTTTTAATGTTCTGTCTTAATTCAGCTCCCCAAATCACAGAGGAATCTGTGTGTCCAGGCATTGAGGGTCCCTGTCCCCAGTTGGTTTTTGATTGATCAATAATCAGCCAGCGGCTGATGATTGGGCAGGACGGAGGCATGATTTTTAGGATTCCTGGGCAAGAAACACAGGGGAGAAGAAGGGGTTCCATCATGGGAGGGACATAGGATGGACCATGCCATAATGGGGAAACAGAGAGATCAGAATTAAGAGCCCACCAGCATGTAAGAGTCAGAGAAGCAGACTCAGGGTCCACTCCCCCATTGGCCCTGGTGTAGCAGACATAAATATAGATTTAGAAAATGTCAACTCAAGAATACTATAGGAGGGGAGTATGTGCTAGACATGGAGAGGTTTGGAAGTGCCCATACATTGAGCTAGGAAGGTATATTAAAATAATGGTGTGTGTGTGTGTGTGTGTGTGTGTGTGTGTGTGTGTGTGTGTGGTGCCTTTCATTTGTGAATCTGAATCTGGCAGATGGCAAGACATTCGATCACCTGCCAGGAGCTCAGAGCGGATTAACAATTCACTGTTACAGAGTAGTTCCTTTTTGTTCACCATTTTATGTCTGACACTAAACATATTACCTGGAACACATATGGTCATGGTTTGGCATTTATAGAATGAATGGTGACAGATAATTTTATTGGCACTAAGGAAAAACGTAGTTGAAACATTTCAGACTTCTAGGAAAAGAATATGAAAGGAGAGTCCCCCGCCCCTTTTTTTTCTTGAAGCACTGTACATGTTCTCAGACATTGGTTAAAATGTTTTAGAGTTGATTTCATTTATAAACTAATTCAAAACTGTTTTTGCAAGAATAATGAAGAATAGAGAGAAAAAGACTGAACCTTATTCCTTTTGTATGCTATAATTACTCTAACGGAGAAGGTGCTTAAAACGTAGCACCAGAATCCTAAAGTATTATTGGACTAAGAATACACCTTGAGGAAAAAATTTCCATAAGTGGGAAACCTCCAACTTTCTACCAGTAAGTCAAAAAATAAATAATGTGCTACATAGTATACTATTATTTATTATAGGGAGATTCTAAGAGGACCATCAAAAACTCTTATTCTCATTTTGTTCTGATTATGGGCATAACTTATGGGTACATCTAACTGATGGAATTTTGTAGTGTTTGGTGCTCAGATTCAAACACCTATAGTCAAAGGGGAAGAATGTTCCTTTCATGGTCATACTACTATATTACTCTGTTAAGTCTCTCATTCTTTCTCTCTTCTCTTTCCTTTTCTGCTACATCTTTGTTTCTAGCTTTGAAGAAGTAAGCTTGTATGGAATCTTGAATTCCTGGATTCCTGAGTAATTCATTGTAGCAACACATTGAAAGCTTTTGAAAGTAGACCTTTCTTTAGTTGAGGTTCCGATGGAAGCCAGCCATGTTGAACACTCTGCCTGCAGCTCTGTGAACAGATCCTAAGTCGAGGAGCCAGCTCGGTATGTTCAGTGTGTGCATGCATACATACATCTGGAAAATGAGTGTTAAAATCAGTTACTTGGTTTGTTGTGTCAATTAGAATAGAGTATATCTCACACTGAAATTCTCTAAAGAATATCTCATTCTCAAGAATATACAATTTAGGAAACTAACATAGAAATGTATGATAAAAGATATCAGCATCTTCTAGAAGTATCCACTGTGGTCCATTCCTCCCAAACGTCTGTCATCCAGTCTCATTTTCTCCCTATTAATTATGCTGACCCCACTAAAGACAAGATACATTGTACTGCTTACAATAGAATTCTTAAAGCAGAATGCAGGCACAGTGGATGTGAGATTCAGGCTCTAGAGGCTTTTAAACTCACCTGAAAAATCTTCCACAGTAGGAAGGAAATTGAATTAACAAAAGCCAGGTGGACATTACTTATTAGCCCAGTCAAGATGAGACTTATGCCATGAAACTAAGCTCTCTGCCTTTGCTTTGTTTTCTTTTGTCATGGCCTCATTCCAAGTCATATTCTTTCCTCATTAAGATAAAACATGAACCCCATCTGACATCAGATACTCACAGGGCTCATCCTGTCTTCCTCCATTAAGGAGGACAGTGGTAGGGATGCTAATTCTATCCCCATATCAAGGTATCTTTCTGGATACCCAGGAGGGCTGTATTTCCAGGTTTTCCTTATAGCTGGACTGAGGCCAAGCAGACGAATAAGAGGGATGAGAACTGCATCACCACCTGACTGTGTTAAACACAATGCTTTGTTCCTTATATCCGTCTCTCTTCTCTGCGCCATAGTGTCTTATAGGCTTCGTGGTTCAGATGGAGAGGTGACAACACAGCAAAGGTTTGAGCAAACTGAAGTGAACAAGAAATAAAGCTTGGTTATATTAAAGTACTGAAGTATGTGCTTTATAATTTGTACCTCCCATCTGGTCTAGCCTATACAGCTTGGTATAAAAGTCACTTTCCCGGTTTCCCAAAAGCTAACTTAGCATGTCAAGGTTGTTCTTATACCCAGCTGTAGGATACTGCTAGCAATGGCAGTCACTTGTAAGGAAAGCCATTCCCAGGTGTTTGGAAATGTGAAAAAAAACACACCCAAAGGAGAGAGATTCATTATGCTAGATTATGGTCAGTATCCCATGTCATGAGTTGAACACTTGCTCAAAAGTTTATCAAGAATTTCAGAGATAATTGATCTGAAAATAGAAATTTGGTTACATTTGCCAGCACAGATTCCTGGACATTTCTAGTCTATGAAACAAATATTTTGTCAACCTGAACATTTTCATATTACTTACACTGGTTTCATGTATGTGAATTTATATGACTCAGTTTTGTGTGTCTGTTCAAAAATATAAGGGCTCAATGTAAATTCCTTGTTTCTGATAATAATATAGTCTGGCTTTGTTTTTATTAAACATTAATACATTTATATTGGAGAAAAATTTAATCCTTTTCTTTGCAAATCCCACAGAAGTGGAAAGTTAAACTCTGGAGATCATGATTAGCATCATAGTGGGTAAGCTCATCTCCATTAGTATTATCCAGGGAACAGTTTTCATTACAGAAAATCTTCCTTGTTCTGAGGAAATGGGATGAGGGATGTTAGCATGAGTTTGTGAGAAAATTCCGCTCTCCATACTAGCCTGCTAATGATGCAAGGGGAGACATCTTTAGTGGCATACATTTCTTTGTTTATGAATTTTAAAACACTGTGGAACATTCTGTTTCCTCAATTAGACAACATCTAGGCATATAACTATTATTTCTTTTAAAATTATTGTTCTCATTGGCAGTTATATTTTTATATTTTAAATGCTATGGTTTATGCACTTTGATAATACTTTAAAAAATTTAGAAAATTGAAGAGACCAAAAAAGATCAGTTTGGTGTGTGTGTGTATGTGTGTGTGTGTGTCTGTCTGTGTTTGTGTCTGTGTCTGTGTGTCTGTGTTTGTGTCTGTGCCTGTGTGTCTGTGTTTGTGTCTGTGTGTGTGTCTGTGTGTGTGTGTGTCTGTGTCTGTGTGTCTGTCTGTGTGTGTTTGTGTCTGTGTGTGTTTGTGTGTGTGATTGTGTTTGTGTCTGTGTGTCTGTGTGTCTGTGTGTGTGTGCCTGTGTCTGTGTTTGTGTCTGTGTGTCTGTGTGTCTGTGTGTTTGTGTGTGTGTCTGTGTTTGTGTCTGTTTCTGTGTGTCTGTGTGTGTGTGTGTCTGTGTGTCTGTGTGTGTCTGCGTCTGTGTGTGTGTGTGTCTGTGTCTGTGTGTGTGTCTCTGTGTGTGTGTCTGTGTGTGTGTCTGTGTGTGTGTCTGTGAGTGTGTGTGTGTGTGTGTAAAATCCCACACCTACAGCAATTGTGAAGGACCGATCGTGCCTGAGTTTCCGTCACTGCCAGCATTTACTTTGCTACAGTATCTGTTACTTTCTCTCTCTAGAAAATCTGTTCTGAAATTGGCATTTTTATTATCATGTTACCACGTACACCCTTGTCATTAATGTTCTTCCAGCTTCTTTTATAAAGTGTGGGACTCACAGTCTCTACATGATCTGACTTTTCAAAAGAAATCTGGTAACCTCTGTCTTTTGACTGGGCTGCCTACCCGTCCACAGTCAATGCTATCATTGATACAGTTAGAGTTATACCTACCATTTTTGCCTTTTGTTTTCTGTATAACTCAGATTTCGGGTTTTTTGTCCCATTTTAAAAAAATACCTTACCTCTCTCCTTTATTATATTCCGTTTAAGTGAAGTTTCAAGTGGGATCTTTTCCTTAAATTGGATTTGTTATGTTAATATTAAATTTTAAGGATTATAAAAATGTACTTTTATTTTAAATAGAAGCTATTGTAGGCTTTAAAACCCCTTACTACTGTCAACCTCTACAAACGATATGCCTTTGTACACCTTATACCAGAGTCTTTGTCTTCTAGGCAAGCCTCCTCCTTCCCTGAGGGCCACTAAAGCCGTTGACCAGTGCCTAAGGAATCCTGTTTGACTCTGGGATCACAACTTTTTGAGCAATTTCTTAAACCAAATCTTCAAAATTACACTGCCCAGAATCTACCTCAACGAACATGTCCCCATTCTACTGTTTAGTTCCTACCCCTCTTTCTGTCACTTAAACATTCCAGAAAATGTCCCCATTGCATAATTATCTCCATTATTGTCATGTCTGAAATCACACTTTTTTCTTGATGACCAAAGAGAAAAATACCATCTGCTGAGAGAGCCCAGGCTCCTTTGGTCTTTAATTAACATGCAAAATCTTTTATTATTGGATTATTTTCCTATTTGACATGAAAATGTCTTGGAGTTCTTATGTATAAATACATACTTAGAAATAATATTTAGTCTCCGTTAAGGCATTTAAATCACCAGCTCCATTTTTTATTCTCATTTCTAGTGCTACTTACAATACAATCCCATCTCCCTTACCTTCTGTTGGGGGTAACTCTCTCTAAACGAATAAAACATACTGCCTCTTGAGAGCTCCACAGATGGCACACTTAGATAGCATGGTCCATACAAATGTACCAGCTAGTGGTATTTTAAGGTTCCCACTTCTTCTTTTAGAGCTGGACAAGTCCCTCTAGACTGAATGAGGATGGCTCAGGAAAGTGACATCTTGTTTTGACAGCATGGTGTGAATTCCTTTGAGAAGGCACAGGATTACTTTATATCTTTATAAATTAGAAGTTAAGGCAAAACTTTATAAATTAGGGCAAACATTTATAAATTAGAAGTTAGGGTTTGGAAATGAGATGAAAATAAACTTCTATGTATTTTTATGGCTGATTCATGTTAGTTGACTTTTGAAATGGGAATACTTAATTCTTCGTGGTCATGTGTGAGAACAGTGAGTGCTAACATGTCTGGAATGCCCTGTTGTCTGATACTGAGCCCAGAAGACTGGTCTAGTTTAGTAGTAACACTGACATTTCTGAGAATAATTGCCAAGATTACTCTGACTCATGGTGGTCCATTAGTACACAGGCTGTGGCCAGAGACAGTAACCTCCGGCAATTTTCTTAAAGTATATTAAAGTTCCTCACTATGACCACTGTTAATGTGACATTTGGTAAGATTTCCTCATCAAACTATAGTGTGCTCATCTTTAAAACAGGAAAATCTGCACAATTCAGTTGCCCCAAGGCTCAACCTGACATACACAGTGCTTAATAAATGTTAAAGTGACAGTTTTTACAATAAAAGTGTGACTAGTTCTAGGTCATCTACATGTCAAACACCAAGATACACTGATTGACAGTTGTCAAAACGCAAAACACAGTTCCAACCTCCAAGGAGTTTACCACTCTGAAAAAGGAACAAAAGAAAGCCATCTATACTAAAATCTGTGAGTCTCTGCAGGTGCCCTGAGGATGGAGAGAGGGAAGACAGGGAGTTGAAGATGGGGTCGACAGTGGAGATCTCTGTGTCCCTCATGAAATGTAAGCTTCTGAAATTCTTCATCTCCATCATGAGTTTATAGGAATAGACCATATATTATTGATTTAGAGATGATAAAATCTGTGCTGTTATCAGACAAAAGATGTAACTGAGGCAGTTTCTCGGATTCTTCTCTTGCTGTAGTGCCCAAGGTCTTTGCTTTCAAGGTCGTTCCTTTCAAATTTGCATCAAGTTGTTCAGGCTAAAATTTACAGACTGGTTTTTAGAATAAATTTAGAATGGGGCCTACTTTATGGTAAGAGCATGAAAGGAAGTAGTTACTTCAGTTTCTTATTTCATATATTGAAAGAAAAACTCATTGTCACTCCACCAGAACTATTTAAATGTGTTAAGTATGCCATTTTCACATTTGATTATATTATAAGGCATCAATAAAAGCTTTCCAGAAAGATTTCTCTCATCAGAAACAAAAGAGACAGGAATATATTTGTAGCTATGGAAACATCTGCTCCATATTTTTCTCACTTAGAAGGTACAAGCTTTCATATCAAGTGATGAGGAAAATGTGGACATAAAATCTATTTCTTATTAATAACCAGCTTTTAATAAGAAAGAGAAACTTATCTGGAGACTATCCTTTTAAATAACTACATTCAAGGCAGCTATGTAATTATTACTCAAGTCATAGTGTAATTGAACCTGATTTGAACAAAGTTTTTCTATCCTAATAAGATCTGAGAAGTGAATGAAAAGGGGTAATAGGCTTTTCAGACTGGTCATCTGATGTCACTCTGGAAACAATGTAGAGCTATTCCTTAAAATATTGGCTGCATGACATTGTTCAGACCAGTCTGAAATGGTCTCATAGGAAAATCACATATACATTTTAATTTGAACTTCATAGTCTCAATAGTGACTAGTCTGCTCAACCATTCATTGTACATTAAGATGGAAAGTAAACTAGTATTAAGGATTGCCATACGTGAAGGAAGGCTGGCTCTGAATTATCTAAGTATTTGTACAGAAAAAGAAAAATTTGGATCTTAATTTTCCAATATACATAATTTAATTAACAATGGATTATTTACTTAAACATTGATGCGAGGACCCGGAACTTTCAGAAACGAAGTAGAATATTTTTGTTTTCTATTTTACAGAGTACATAATTATACAAAATGTTGAGCACCATTATGATACTTCTATACATGCATATGATTTACTTTGATGATATTCTGCTCTATTAGAGTGCCTTGCTTGCTTTCTCTTTTTTCTTCTTCATCCTTTTGTACTACCATTCTCTCTCATGGACATGAGAGAAAATACGCAACAATTATCTTTGTGAGTCTGACTTATTTCACTCAACATGATATCCAGTTCCATGTTCTTTCCCCTGACAAAGTGTATGGTTTCATTCTTGTGAATAAAACAGAATAAAACTCTATTGTGTATATACCACATTTTATTGACTTATCTGTTATCTAAGTTGATTCCATAATTGAATACTGAAACAATGCCACTATAGTATGGCTATGTGGGGATTGCTATTTTAATCTGGGTTTTACTCTTTCGGGTATATCCCCAGAAAATTTCTAACTGCATCATTTGGCAGTTCCAATTTTAATTTTTTTTTTGGAGGAGCATCAATACTGAATTCTTCAGTCTCTATATTAATTTACATTAACAACAGTGTGTAAAGTTTCAATCCTATTGTCAATCGACAGCTGGTGGGAGAGGTAGAGTCAGTTTTCTTTAAGGATGTAGGCTCCAGTGGGTCAATCATGCCCCAGTGGAAGGTCACAGTCTTAGAGTATAAGGACCGTGCAAATTAGACTTGATGAGTTAAAATTAAAAGGATATAAAGTTGGGTGGGTAGGGAAGGGGCATAAAAGTGGGAGGAGTCAGGGAGAGGGGTGGCTATAACCAAAGCACACTGTAAATAATTCTCAAGGAACAAATTGAAAAACAAGGAGAGAAAAAAAAATCCAGCTTCACTTATTTTTCTCATATCATCACCAATACAAAACCATTGAGTTAAGATAAGATGGAATCTCAATGTGGTACTGATTGGCTACAGACATTAAATTTGCAACCAATCAATGGACAGAAGCTGCTGACCCCTGTGGTTGAATTATGGAAAAGCTGGAAGAAGCTGAGGAGAAGGGTAACCCTGTAGGAGGACCAGCAGTCTCAATTAACCTGGACCCCTGAGATCTCTCAGACACTGGACCACCAACCAGGCAGCATATACCAGCTGATATGAGGCCCCCCAACACACATACAGCAGAGGACTGCTGGGTCTGCGTTGAGTCTCCATTTCCAATCCTGCTGTTCTTTCATACAGGAACAATTATGGGTCGTAGTTTTGACAGTGGGATAGCAACCACATCCCTCACTTGATGCCTTGTCTTTCTGCTGGAGGTAGGCACCCTCTCCTCAATGTAGGGCATTTCATCTAAGGTCCCTCTCTTTGAGTCCTGAGAGTCTCTCACCTTCCATGTCTCTGGTACAACCATACTGGAAATCAGTCTGGAGGTTCCTCAGAAAATTGGAAATAGATCTACCTGAAGACCCAGCAACACCACTCTTGGGAATATACCCAAAAGATGCCCCACCATGCCACAGGGGCACATGTTCCACTATCTTCATAGTGACTTTATTTGTGATAGCCAGAAGCTGGAAACAACCCAGATGTCCCAAAACAGAAGAATGGATACAGAAAATGTGGTTTATTTACACAATGGAATACTACTTAGCTATTAAGAAGGAGGACATCCTGAGTTTTGCAGGCAAATGGATGGAACTAGAAAATATCATCCTGAGTGAGATAACTCAGACCCAAAACGACATGCATTGTATATAATCTCTAATAAGTGGATATTAGCCAAAAACAAACAATCAAGCAAACAAACAATAAAAAGATACAGAATACCCAAGATACAGTCCACAGAACTCAAAAAGATCAAGAAGCCGAAGGGCCCAAGTGATGATGCCTCAGTCCCATTTGGGAGGGAGAAGAAAGCAACCACAAGGGGGGAGGGAGGGACCTGGGAGGGAAAGGAGATGTGGGGTAGAGAGGGGAACCTGATCTGGTATTGGGTGGGGGAAAAGGACTGAAATCCCTGAGGGCCAGCAGAAAGAATGGAAACATGCAATGTTGGGAGGTAAGAAGTTGGGGGGACCCTCCAGAATGTTACATAGACTTTTTAAGAAAATAGATCGACTAACACACACCAGAAACTACCCACATATATGTGACCTCAGTGCAGAGAGAGCTGTGTCACTGGCAAGAGTCTTGGCACTTATGTATGGTGAGGATCAGGGCAAAGTCTGAGAGGTGCTTTAGTTACTTCTTGGGGCACCAAGTACGACCTCTACAAATAGATAAGAGAACACTTCACGCATTTTAATGAAAAAGACACCATCTAAAATTCTGTCCACACTAGATCTGGTGATTGATTGGCAAATAGTTTTAGTCATTAAAGACAGTAGGAAGGGGAACCATGAAGGTAGGAACAAGATGAAAGGAATGTGTTATGAGGGTAAGGAAGATATTCCACTCAGCAACGTTCAGTTCTTGAAAAGGTCCAAAATCTGGGAAGAAATAAAAAAATATTCTAACGTTAAGTGAATCTTGAAAACTGGCAACCCATTTGTGAACTAAGTACGAAAACTATTAGTTTAGGTTGTTCAATAAGAAAGTAATTCTCTTTCTTTCTCTCTTTTGTGTTTTACAGACATGATCTCATTTTAATCTCCAAAGTAACTGTGTACAAAAAGATCCCCATTTTATAGATCAGAGAGCTCCAGCAACACTGCACTGGGACATACTTATCTTTAATATCAAATACACATATCATAATTTCATTATAAAATACACAAGCCAAGACTACCAAAATGAAGAAATATATAAGTTCACATCTGGAAAATTCCTACATGTGGAGCTTTGTATTAGTCAGGGTTCTCTAGAATCACAGAACTCTATAAAATAAGGAAATTTGTTATGATGACTTACAGTCTGTAGTCCAACTCCCCAACAATGGTCAGCTGTGAATGGGAAGGCCAAGAATCTAGTAGTTGCTCAGTCCCACAAGGCTTGTAGATTCCAACAGATGGGCTGGCAAGTAAATGCAAGCAGGTGAAGAAGAGCAAATCTTCCTTCTTCCCATGTCCTTATGTAGGTCTCCATTAGAAGGTGTGACCCAGATTAAAGGTGTGTACATACCACCACACCTGGATCTGGGACTTGTTTTGCCCTAGGCTGACCTTAAACTCAAAGATCTCCTTGCCTTAGTCTTTTGGGCCTAAGGTTTTCATAGCCACTATGCCTCAAGATCTCCATGTCAAGATCCAGGTCAGAAACTTGTATCTCCCAGCCTCAAGATCTGGATCACAGGTGAGCCTTCCAATTCTGGATTGTAGTTCATTCCAGATGTAGTGAAATTGACAACCAGAAATAGCCATTACAAGCTTCTTGTCCTTTCTTGGTGGAATCACAGCCCCTTATTCTCACTAAAACAAGATGCTTTCCCTGCTAAGACTCACTAGTTGCAGTTTTACTAGAGTTGCATTGCCTGCACATTGTAGACCAAACTTGGACTGTGTAATTGAGCTCCATCTCCATCTACCTTGGATTCCCTGGGGGCTGTAGTGGCCGAAAACTCTGAAGCTTTCTCAAACGGGTGTTCTTTATATTAGTTACATGGTTAATACAGAGGGAGATTAATCAGAAACAATGACAGTGAGTACAAAATTAGAGCATACTCAATACTACTAAACTCTGCCCCTGCTTTGAATAGGAAAATAATTTAAAAGTGGGCAGTTTGTCTTGTTCTTTTATAATTATGATAGCAAGGGAACACTCTCTTTGTTTTGGCTGTTCTGAAATTTCAGAGTCAGACAAGATTCCACAAACCAATGTCAGTTGGGGCACCTTCTTACTCTCAGCGGCTCACCTATGGAGCTAATCTTCATGACCTTTCAAGCCAAAGCTAGCCACTTACATGTTTCAAAGTTTCAAACCAAACACACATGCTTCACAATGGCATGTGCACTCCTTCCTACAGATGAACACCAGAAACACCCAATTTTCTTGATATTGCTTTCTTATATTAAAGATTATTGAAACTGTTCAACTAAGTTAGTCATCCAAGGCTCACAGTACAGCCTGGGTGTTAAACAATTGTGTTCTCTAGAGTTTGAGGTTGGAAATCCAATACCATAGCCTTGCAGTTCTCCCTGGACTCTCCTCTAATTCCCCCTACCCTTCTCTCTCTCTCTCTCTCTCTCTCTCTCTCTCTCTCTCTCTCTCTGTGTGTGTGTGTGTGTGAGAGAGAGAGAGAGAGAGAGACCTAGAGACCTAGAGACAGACACAGAGATACAGGCGCTCACACACACACACACACACACACACACACACACACACACACAGGGGGAGAGAGGGAGAGAGAGAGAACAAACTAAATTTTTTATTGGTTATTTTGTTTATTTACATTTCAAATGTTATCCCCCTTCCTGTTTTCCTCTCTGAAAACCCCCCTCCTGCCCCACCCTCTGCTTCCATAAGGTTGCTCCCCCCATAGAATTGAAGACGCAGAAATGAAGACCCACAATCTTTTCTTAAAAGGGCATAAATCCCAAGAGATTAGCATCGTCCTTCAACTTTAATTATCATTTAACTTCAAATGAAGGTTAAGGTTGTACTATGTAAGCTTTGGAGACTAGTCAACAACAGCCACTAAGTTTCTGCAAGTCTGTCTACAAAATTCTGTTCCTTAAGGGAAAATTTCCCCATTTAACAGGGTTCAATGTCAGTCCTGACATGCTGGTACTCAGATGCATTATTGCGATGAATATCTTTACGGCTGAAAAGAACCCTGGCAAGTCTGCCGCAGTCTCCTACTGGCATCCATGTTCTACAGAAGTGTTAGAGAGGCAGTCCACATCCAGGCTCATTCTGAAGCCAGTTATAGTGCTGGGCATTTTGCTTTTGAAGGACTAGGTCATATTTCGATGTGAAACTCTTAAGGGAGAACCTGCTGAATAGAGAACTAGACAATGTCTTCTGGGGACCGGGGGGGTCAGGCAGTCCATCCCTCTGCCTGGCTGGGAGACAGAAGTCTGGCTCCTGATGGGCCACACAGACTGCTGCCTTCTACCGGGGGGGGGGGGAGGGGGAATAGTTTTAGTTCCTATAAAATTGCAGAAGTTCTTTCAAAAATTATTTATTTGTTTGTTTGTTTGTTTGAAACAGGGTTTCTCTGTATAACCCTGGCTGTCCTGGAACTCACTCTAGACTAGGCTGGCTTCGAACTCAGAAATCCGCCTGCCTCTGCATCCCAAGTGCGGGGATTAAAGTCATGTGCCACCACCGCCCGGCTCAAAAATAATTTATAATGACTGCTGTGATTCTTATACATGAAGTTCCAACTCCAGCGAATTGGATTCATCTGTGACAATGGCACACTGCCTGCAAACAAGGTGGAGGGTCATTAAGCAGACTGAATCAAAAAGAAAAGAAGGGTCTTTGGGTGGCCCACAGTTATATAAACTTAGCAGAGAGTCATCAATTCCTTCCACAGCAGTGTCATCTATAATTGTTTGCCATTGGTAACAACAATAGTAAGAGGAAGAGGAAGAGGAGAAGAATGAAGGGGAGGAGGAGGAGGAGAAGGAGGAAGAGGAGGAAGAGGAGGAATAATATCTATGGTAATAGATACTGGAATAAGAATCCCAGACGATGGCACCAAATCAGGAGGCCAGAGTGAACTACATATTCTGTTGCTATTCGAACTAATATACGAAACTGCAAAGGTCAATAAAAGGGTTGACCTTTTGTTGGCATAGAGCTGTATAAACGTAAAGACCTGATGTGAAACCCTCATTGTATAATAGGAGAAACTGAAGTGCAAAGAAGGAGGTTACCATTCCCTTTCTCAGTCAGCACTACAAAGCTGAGATCAAGGTCTAACATACATATAACATCTCCTTATCTCCACTGTGAGGTAGACTCCACAAAGACATAGCTTGTGTCTTTTTGTCTTTATACTCACAGCTTTCTCAATTACCTGAGAAAGGCCTGACATATGAGCAAAACCCTCAGTGGAATAAGTGTTAAAGCTTGATGTATAATTGAAGTACTCGCCACCATGTACTAAGTCTTTTGCTTTGTATGTATTATTTAGCTTCTGTGCCATTTAAAGAGGTTATTTGTTGAAGTAATGTACACATCAATTTGAGTGTCCTGGTACATACTGTAAGCATTCAGTAACTATGGGCATTATGATAAAATTAGTCAGCTTTTACTTTATGGTCTTTGATTACATTATAATTTTGGAAGCATCTTATTTCCCCTAAATTTCTAAGTTCAAGTTTTTGACCTTTTTCCTTTCATTAATGTTAGGCCAATACCACATCCAGTCATTCTTTAAATGGTTTATTTAATTTTCCTCAGGAAAATACATTAAGAAATGTGTTGAAAATTAGCATTCATATTACAGCCTCATTTTGCTTGCTGAACAGTCTGTCATTGCTATTTTTCTCTAATTCGTAATTACCCTCCAATTGCTCATACATTTAAACAATCAATGTCATTATTACAGCCTCCATCACAAAAATCAGGATAAAAATTACCTGATGGGAAAAACAACTATTGCAGAATATTTCCAGTTATATAATGTGTATTCAACAATTTAAAATAGTGTTCCCTCGTGTTTCAGTTTATTAACTACAAGAAAAATAAGAACACCCCAGAGTTCCATTTACTTAGAAATCACCACAGCACTAACAACCAGGGGAAAACTGTTCCAGACCAAGATTGCCAGAAACTACATATGGTTGAGCGATGAAAAGACCTGCTAGTATAATTAGCAAAAGCAGTTAGACCCCTGCAGCACTAAGTGCTCCCATTCAAGAGCATGGACATCATCTGCAGTATGCTGAAGATGCAAATTCATGGCTCCACCTACTGGATCAGGATCTGCATTTTAAGAAGAGTGTTCATCCGGTTGAGTGAAGCTCACAAGACACCGATGTATCTAGTTTAAAAAGGCATCAGAATCCTTCAGAATTGCTTTGTTTCAAAACATATTGTTTTTTTCACAAGGTATCATTTTACCCTAGACAGTTTAAATATATTGAATCAAGGTTACAGAAGGAGAAAGGAAATCATGTCATCTATCAGCATCTCAGATTAGCTATAAATGCATATGTGTAAATTCATATATCACAGCCACGTTGTCCTTGGTGTTTGTCACATACTTTTCTCCTAGACATCAGAGTATCACTCATCTATCTAAAAAGATAAGCCAAGCTGTATGTCAGCATTTTAAGTATGTCCAGCTAGGATTCAGGCTTTCATGCACCACTCTGGCTTATCAAATGTCCTATTCATTGAAAGTTAGTTTTTTCCCCTTCAATTTTATTCTTTAGATAGAAGTGTCTTTATAACGTGTTTTCTCATTCTGTATTTATCTCTTAATTCCAGGGATATTCATCATCACAAGCTGGTTCTAAAATGTTTTCATAGAAACACTAGACAAGGGATCAAAAGACTTTGATTCTCATTCAGATTTGGTTTCTATTAACTTTCCTGCTGACCTCTCGGGCGGCTGGAAATCACTGTTGGGTACCCATAACATCCAGTACTCAGTGAGAATAGTGAACGGCAAGTGTGTCACATGCTGTTAGAGTGTGTGTTTCGGGAATTTCTGTTTGAGTTCAATATTTCATTTTAATTGTATGTTTTAAGTTTTAATAGCAGAAACAGATGGCCCAAGTCTATCTTGAGTTGCAGAGAGAACTTATCCTAGCATAATATACTTCTTGAGAAGTAATGAAGCACTGATTTAAATGAGACATTGGTCCCTCAGAGCAAGCTGGCATCAGGTAAACCAAGAAATGCAGCCAGACCCTGTTAGGTTGACATATGAAAAGAATTGTGGTTCAGACCATGAATTTTAAGTCATTATAGCTAGTTTAGAATATATGTTTATTAATCAAGATAGAAGTCATTCCAATCAATATATTTTATTTTTGGCAATAAGAAATAAGTGTGTGTGTCCTCTTGTAAATATCCATGCTTTTCGATTTGGCACTCTTGGAAAAGGTTTTCTTCATTCTGTGGGTTTTGGAAGTGTTTTCTTCTGGAAAAACCTTGTTGATGTGCTTGAAAAAGTGGTATTTGGTTGATGAGAGATCAGGTGGATATGGTGGAGTATGGTAGACAAGGCATATATATATATATATATGACCTTATATGGACCAAACATGTAATATTTACATATACATATATGCATGCAATAACAATTAGTCAAGAAGCCATCAATTTGAACAAGAGTATGCAGGGTTATAGGAGAAGTTTTGGAGCAAGGAAAGGGAAGGGGGATATGTTGTAATTATAATATCATAATAATAATATAATAATTATATCATTATAATTATAATATCATCTAAAAATAAAAAAAAGATTTTCATATCTAAAACACCAAACCAAAACAACAACAACAAAAATAACACTATCTAGCTTGTCAGGAGATCACAAAAAGAGTTATTTGTCAGTGTGGATGAATGTTCCTGAATAAAACGCCGTCTTCCATGGAATGCTCTGCAGGGCTCATTAACTGATTAGAACTTCAATGATTGTGACTAGGTAGGACTGTTACAGGTCCAGAAGCCAATTGCAATTCATCTTATGCCACTTCTAACCCCCTTAATAGCCATTCCTCTTCCACCTTTGTGTCTGATCTAACATTCCTGTGCTTAACAGGCAAAACCTTTTAGGATGTATTAATAGGCCACTAGACTCCACCAACTCAAAGGTAAAGAGTGTTGTCAGGTAACATCTGTGGCCAATGGTAGAGATTCTCCGACCTTGCTTTAACTACCCCACCTATGTTTCCACTGATATATTTAAAAAGTGCTTTAACTGATGACTTTTTTGTTTTGTTATGTTATCATCTTCGTTGTGTTAGAATATAGAATTGAAAGTTAACTCTATGTTCCTGGGCCATGGCTGCTCATATTTGGCTTCAGTGCAAACTATCTCTTATCCCCTTTGAGGGGAGAGTTATAGTGTTTTCTTGATAGCAGTAACTACCCAAAGCTAAAAAAAATGATTATTCATTTATATACCACATTATTTTAATAAGGAATGCATCCTGAGAAATAATTATTGAAACACACAAATACATCTGAGCAAAGGTAATATTAGAAAGCTCATGAAATCTAGTAATAGGACATTGACTGAACAAGTTAGAAAAGCCAGGCAGACATGGGACGTCACCATTTAAGAGAACATGAAAATGTTCATAATGCTTTCTATGAACAAGTATGTAAGACATTATAGAATATACCCCAAATTTGCAAAATGCAGTTAGCAAAAGACTAAGGTTAACAGCAAAATGCTAATTAGTTTTTGTCTTTGGTACAAAGCATTAGTAATTTTTATTTTAGTTTTCCTTTTATATATTTTAATGTCTCCACAGAGTTATTTTCACATATTTCCACTGTACTAAATATTCAGGCACTTCTAATTCAGCCATTACAAACTCATTTAAGCACAGGCATGCTCAACCTTGAGTGGTGGTAAAAGAAATTATCTTCCTTATTTCATTCCTCCATGGGTCTTCAGATTTAAAATGTGGAATCATCTTGGGCATTCTCATGCCTCAGTGCTCTCAGACTACATGGAAAAGGATGTGCTTACAAGATGGTTTATTTATTCGTTTCCATGATCCTGAGTACAATCTATGAGAGATCCCATGGATCTGTGCTGTCGCCAATGTTCCCCAACACAACGCATGGTACACATCCCTTACTACATACTAGAAAATACCCTCTTGCTTTGCTTTGTGTATTCAAAGGATCCTCTGTCTGCTCCCAGAACCCTTTACAAGTCACCTTATGCACATCGTTGAGCTGACAAACTGAGATTTTGCCCCATCCTGATGGGGACTTTGTCAGCAGCCACTTTGTTATGAACATATAACTCTCCCTCTATATTATGACATTTAGAGCTAGAGCCATTCAGCATCACCAAGAGATAATCAGATCAGCTGACAATGAATCAGAATCTGAGTTATCTTTGGTTATAACAGGGTTTTGGTGCCCTGAATTCAAGAATTCTTCAGGATTTTTCTCCTCTATTACTGCCTACTTTATTTACAATATCTTCATGATGTGTATGTTACTGGATTCATTAATTTCATTAGTTTCATTTGCGTTTACTAATCTTAGACTCCATTTTTTTTGCAATTACAGTGATTGTTTCCTAAACTGATTGCTATATTAACCTTTTGCTGAAGAATGTTGTCTTAGTCAGGGTTTCTATTCCTGCACAAACATCATGACCAAGAAGCAAGTTGGGGAGGAAAGGGTTTATTCAGTTTATATTTTCATACTGCTGTTAATCACCAAAGGATGCAGGACTGGAACTCAAGCGGGTCAGGGAGCAGGAGCTGATGCAGAAGCCATGGAGGGATGTTCTTTACTGGCTTGCTCAGTCCACTCTCTTATAGAACCCAAGACTACCAGCCCAGAGATGGCACCACCCACAAGGGAACCTC
Organism: Mus pahari; assembly: GCF_900095145.1. Taxonomy (NCBI): domain Eukaryota; kingdom Metazoa; phylum Chordata; class Mammalia; order Rodentia; family Muridae; genus Mus; species Mus pahari. The sequence goes on along the minus strand of NC_034590.1, from coordinate 163,819,460 downwards.
CCCCCTTGATCACTAATTGAGAAAATGCCTTACAGCTGGATCTCATGGAGGCATTTTCCCAACTGAAGCTCCTTTCTCTGTGATAACTCCAGCTGTGTCAAGTTGACACAAAGCTAGCCAGTACAAATGTTCTTAGAACATTTATTTAAAATTGTTTGACTAACTTTCCATTCCTTCCCCATTAAAAAAAATCTCCATGGCCACTAAACAAGGTACTTGTATATATATATACAAGTCTCAACTAACTTTCCCCACAAAGAACAGATATGTTAAACTGGGTATCCCGTACACATCTGTAATCCCAGCTACATAAACAACTGGGGTAGGAGGAAACTTAAGTCTGAGGCCAGGCTGCTTACTCAGACCTCCTCTCCTACACAAACACGGAAAAGGCAGCAGGCACATTGGATGTAGTTGGGGTGTACATTTGCAGACAGTTAAGGTTCCTCACATTATTGACCTACTAAGTGATTGAAAGTATTCATCTTAGAGGAACTTGGACCTCGCCCCAGATAACTGTTTGGGGGGAACTTAGGGAATGGCATTTAGGTCATTCAAGAAAACTTGTAGCTAGGCGTAGATGAAAGAATCTCAGAGCCAGCTCCAGAACTTGGGATGTTTTTCAGATGTGCTTGAGTGAAAGTTTGAATCACCTCATTCATAGTTCTTCTGCTATAATGCAAGCAACCTTTTTATGAGACTGAAGATTTCAGTCTCAAGTCAGAGTAGAAGGTGACAAGATGTTAACTCATATTAAGAAAGATTTCTTAGACTTAAATTTCCCAAAGATATAACAAATCAATTCATCTTTAGAAATATTTCTTTTTTAAATTTAATTTAATTTTTTAAATTTTTATTAGATATTTTCTTCATTTAGAAATGTTTCTTAAGGAACTGTTGCAAACATGTCAGAGCTAACTGAAGAGGTAATAGGGGGGAGTTGCACTGATGGTCTCCAACTCCCCGTACTACCTGCAAATTTAAATTATTTCAGAGAAATGCCTGCTTGTCTTTCTTTCCCTTTAGAAAATTTTATTCTTATTTTATTGTGTGTAGTATGTGTGCATGCGTGTATGTATGCATACATGTGTATATATGTGTGTACATGTTTGTATGTACATGCACATGTGTGTGTGTGTGTGTGTGTGTGTGTACATTTTTTTGTGGAGGCCAAGGGAGAGTGCCAGGTGTCAGATTTCTTTGGAGCTGGAATTACAGCAAGTGCTCTTAATTGCTAAGTCATCTCTCTAGCCCCCTTACTTTCTTGAACTCTGAATGGATAGGGCTACAGGTAAGGCAGTATAATTTACTATTATTGATAGGGAGTTGGTGTGAATATTTTCTGTACCTCGAGGAGTATACATGTGTTCTGGACACAGTAAAGTGCTGGAAGCATGGAAAATGCTAAACTTCAAATACAAGTTTGATTCTTCTTCCCCTGAAGAGCTGATACATTCATGAATCATTTTATCAACTCTCAGAGAGTTGACATTCTCCAGGATTATAGATATCCATAAGTCCTTACAAGATATAACATTTAGTCACATAAATGATTTTGTATTCATAAAATTTCTGCAAATTATCCCAAAGATGACATTCACATATAATTATTAAGGCCATTTCCTGAATATAAGTCTTTTAAGGAAGAGAAACACCACTTCCCCCATCACAAGTGATCGTCAAATAGTGTCTAACCTCTTAGAAATGCTGTGTTCAGTCCAGCAGTGGTGGTATACACTTTTAATTCCAGCACATGGGAAGCAGAGGCAGGTAGATCTCTGACGTCGAGGCCAGTCTGGTCTATGGAGTGAGTTTTAGGGCAGTAAGAGCTAAACAGAGAAACCCTGTCTTGATAAGCCATAAAAAATGTGTGTTCTTCATTTGTGATGTCTATAGTTGAAAAACCAAATATTGATGATTTTACAGTTTGAATAATTTTGAACTTCCCTGTGTTAGTTGCTACTACACATTTATTATTGTCTTACAACTTAATGTTTCTCCACTTCTACAAAAGTAAAAAAAACATTTATGTAGAATAATAGCAGAATATTTTTGGACAGAAAATCTCTTCAATGATAGATATGTAACTCATGGCATATATGAAGAACATTAACATATCTATGAGTTTTAAAGGGTGAGGAAAAGTGATTTATATATTGAAAGCTCCATGGTTATTCAGTATCAGACACATTCATTGATGTCACTCTAACCAATCAGAATGGTTAAGATCAAAAACTCAGGTAACAGCAGATGCTCGCGAGGATGTGGGGAAAGAGGAACACTTCTCCATTGCTAGTGGGATTGCAAGCTGGTACAACCACTCTGGAAATCAGTTGGACATAGTACTACCGGAGGATCCAGCAATACCACCCCTGGGCATATACCCAGAAGGTGCTTTTCAGTTTCATTGGGTCTATTGATTAACTGTTGATTTTAGATCCTGAGCTGTTGATGTTCTATCTGGAACACTAACCCAGATAGAAGAGAAAGTGGGAAATAGTTTTGAACACATTGGCACAAGAGACAACTTCAGAACATCTATATAGGTCTAATATCCAATATATTAATATCCAATATATATAAAGAAATGAGACATCAACAAAACAAATATCCAAATTTAGTAAAATGGGTCATAGATCTAAACAGTGACTCTCAAGTGGCTCAGAAAGTCTTAAGAAATGTTCAACGTCCTTAGTTATTAGGGAAATACAACTCAAAACTACTTTGAGAATTCATCTTTTTAAAAAAATTAATTAATCCATTAATTAGAATCTCTAACAGGGCCCCCATCTCAGCCCCCCCTTTCAGATTTCCTCCCCTCACCCCCCTAATCTCCTTTGAGTGAACCCTCCCCCTGGGTGTCCTTCCACCCTGCAGGATTAGGTGCATCCACTCCCACAAGCCCAGAAAAGGCAGCCCTACTGGAGAACCGATTCCACAGTCAGCCTGCAGTTTTAGGGACAGGGACCTTATGCCAGGGAACTCACAATGAGACTAAGCTGCAGATCTGATACATAAACGTGTCTGGGGCTTTGCTCCAGCCCATGTATGCTCTTTGGTTGGTGGTTCGGTGTGTAATAGCTCCCAGGAGGCCAGGTTAGTTGATTCTGCTGGTCTTCCTGCGGGCCTTCAGTCTTTGCCCAACTCTTCCATAAGAGTACCCAACCTCCGTACAATATTTGGCTGTGGGCATGTGCATCTCTTTGAGTTAGCTGCTGCGCAGAGCCTCTTAGAGATCAGATATGTTAAGCTCCTGTCTACAGGCATAACAGTATATCACTAATGGTAGGTTATTTAGACAGTGAAAGGAGCCAATTCAAGCCAGATTAGATTATATTAAAGGCAGGTTTGTTGGGAATCTTTGAGTTCACTGTCTCTAAGTATTGAGGCCAGGGAAGTGGTGGTGGTGGTGGGCAGGGAAGGCACATGCACACAGAGAGAAGAGAATGAGAAAAGGAAGCGATCAAAGTTCTTGATTCTATAGGGAGGAGCCTCTGGGGGAAGGGCAGCCCAGCCCCTGGCCTGGGAAGTTTCGGGTTTGAGGCAGGGTGTGCCAGGGAGGGACTGAGGAAAGCTGGAGAACATGGAGGCCAGGTCTGCTTTGGTTGTAAAATATCTACCTCACTCCCTCTCCACTGAAGAAATAAGCTGTTTCAGCCATATTAAAGTAAAAAGGCAGGTTTATTTAGGGAAGGGCTCCTGGGCAAGGTCACTGGTCTCACACCTGTCTGGAATGTCAGGAATGAGGGGTGCGTCCTTTGGCACCTCCTTTTGCTAACCATGTGGGTGGGTTTGGAGGATTGGGAGGAAATGGAATTTGCTGAACCTTGTAGGGAGGGGGCAAGCTAGAGACTCCAACGTAACAATTAATAGTGTCAGGGATTGGTACTTGCCCATGGGGTGGGTCTCAAGTTAGGCAGGTTATTGGTTGGCCATTCCTGTAGTCTCTGCTCCATCTTTGTCCTGTGAGACTCTGACAAGCCTTAGCTACCGGGGACCCTCTGAGTGAAGCACTTGGAGCCTGAGATCGATGGAAAAGTAAGAGGATTTATTGCTCCAGTGCGCTAGGGTTGTCCTGCACCCAAAGAAGAGGTGGCGACCTGGGGGTGACCTGTTTGGTGAGTTTTTATACAATTTCCAGGGGTAGAATAGAGCATTAGCAAGTAGGCACAATGTAATTGGCAGAACAGTGTGACTTTTAAGCTGATTGGTCCTTAGGGAATGAGGTAGCAAGTGCTTCGCTTATCTGTGGGTGGCCAAGGGTTGGTCCCCTGCTGTGGTCTTTCTGAGGAATGTCATAAGTCTCTCCCTTCTGGAGGGAAGGTCAAGCTTCATGACCTTTCTCTTATGGAGGGGAGGAGTGCCTGGTGGAATTTTCCAAAGGTCCTGAACTGACCTCTTCAGTCCCTGTATACCTTTCAAACAGGACAAATTTTGGGTCTAAAGTTTAGTGGGTGGGTTGATATCCTTATCACTCCACTGGGAGGCCTGCCTGGCTACGGAGGTAGCCTCTGCAGGTTCCATGTCCCCACTGTTAGGCATTTTGGCTAAGGTCAACACACTGACTCCCGTGGGCCTTCCCCATCTTAGTTAGGTCTCTGGAACTTCCTTGAGATTCCCCTTACCCCCACCTCTGGCAACTGCACATTTCCATTCATTTTTCTGGCCCTCTGCTCTTCTCTCCTATCTCTCCCCATCCCTGCTCCTGGCCTCTTTGCTCTTCCCTCTCCCACTCAGTTTCCTCCCTCCCTCTGCCTCCTGTAACTATTTTATTCCTCTTCTAAGTGAAATTCAAGCATCTTCCCTTTGGCCTTCCTTCTTGTTTAATTTTCTGTGGGGTGTATCATGGGTATCATGTACTTGTGGCTAATATCTACTTTATCAGTGAATATATACCATGCATGTCCTTTTTAAAAACCCAGGATAGGTAAAACAATCTGGAACAATAAAAGAACTTCTGGAGGAATCACCATTCCTGTTCTCAAGCTGTACTGCAGAGCAATGGTGATTAAAAACATAAGTATTGATATAGAAACAGACAGGTTGATGGAAAAAATTGAATAGAAGACCCAGAAATAAACCCCCACACTCACGGACACTTGAATTTTGACAAAGAAGCTAAAACCATAGAGTGGAAAAACAAAGGCAACTTTAACAAATGGTGCTGGTCTAACTGGATAACTGCATGAAGAGGAATGGAAATAGATCCATGCGCATACTGCACAAAACTCAAGGCCAAGTGGATCAAGGACCTCAACATAAAACCGATACACTATATCTAATAGAAGAGAAAGTGGGAAATAGCCTTGAATGTATAGGAGATAATTTTCTGAATGGAACACTAACAGCTAAGGCTCTAAGATCAACAACTGATAAATAGGACTTCATGAAACTGAAAAGCTTCTATAAGGCAACAAACACTGTCAATAGGACAAAATTCCAGTCTACAGATTGGGAAAAGATCTTCACTATCCCCACGTCAAAATGAAGACTAATATTCAAACTGTATAAAGAACTCAAGAATTTAGACTCAATAAATCAAATAACCCAATTAAAAATGGGGTACAAATCTAAACAGAATTTTCAATAGAGAAATCTTGAATGGCTCAAAAGCACTTAAAGGCGTGTTCGACATCCTTAGTCAACAGGGAAATACAAATCAAAATGACCTTTAGATTCCACTTCACACCAATCAGAATGGTTAAGATAAAAAACTCAGGTGACAGCAGATGCTGGCAGGGTGTAGAGAAAGAGAAACACTCCTCCATTGTTGGTGGGATTGCAAATGTGTACAACCACTCTGGAAATCCTCCTGGTGGTTTCTCAGAAAATTGGAAATAGTTCTACCTGAAGACTCAGCTATACTGCTATTGGCATATACCAAAACAGTTTTCCACTATACCACAAGGACATGTACTCCAGTATGTTCATAGCAACTTTATTTGTAATAACTAGAAGCTGGAAACAACACAGATGTCCCTCAACCAAAGAAAGGATACAGAAAATGTGGTTCATTTACAAAATGGAATACTACTCAACTCTTAAAAATAAGGACATCCTGAATTTTTCAGGCAAATGGATGAAACTAGAAAATATTCTGAGTGAGGTTACCTAGACCAAAAAGGATATGTGATTCCATATTATACCTGTCAGAATGAGTAAGATCAAAAACTCACATGCAATCTCATGCTGACAAGGATGTGGAGCTAGGGGAACATTCCTTCCTGCATTGCTGGTGGGAGTACAAACTTGTACAACCGCTTTGGAAATCAATTTGGTGATTTCTCAGAAAGTTGACAATATATCTACCCCAAGAACCAGCTATACTGCTCCTGGACATATACAGCCAAAGGATGCTCCACCATACCAGATGAACACTTCCTCAAAGATATTCACAGAAGCTTTAATCATTGTAGTCAGAAAATGGACCTATCTGTCCCTCGATTAAAGAAAGGATAAATAAAATGTGGTGTATTACACAGTAGAGTATTACTCAGTAATTAAAAAAAATGATATCATGAAAATTTTAGGCAAATGAATAGAACTATAAAAGATTATCTTATATGACATAACCCAGGCCCAGAAAGACAAACATGGTAGGTACTCACTTATAAGTGGATGCTAGACATAAAGTACAGGATGACCATACTCTAAACACAGACCCAAAGAAGTTAGGGTCAAGGTGGGAAGTTTGAATCTCACTGAGAATGGAAAATAGAATAGACATCATGTATGGGGGGAGGGGACTACATGGGGAAGGGATAAGGAGGGGTGGGGAAGGGGTAAGGAGGTATGGGGAGGGGGTAAGGAGGGGTGGGGCAGTGTCAGGTTGGGGGAGTATAAGGGGAGAGAGTACTGAGAGAGACAACTGGAGTTGGGGGGCAGTGGGGCATTTCTGGGATATACTAGAAAACTAACACAATGGAAACTCCCAGAAATCTGAAGGTGACCTTAGCTATGGAAGATGTCTTAGTTAGGGTTTTACCGCTGTTAACAGACACCATGGCCAAGGCAACTCTCTTAAAGAACAACATTTAATTGGCTCTTGCTTACAGGGTCAGAGGTTCAGTCCATTATCATCAAGGTGGAAGCAGGGCAGCATCCAGGCAGGCATGGTGCAGGAGGCTGAGTGTTCTACATCTTCATCTGAAGGCTGCTAGAAAAAGACTACTGTCTTGCAGGCAGTTAGGAGGAGGGTCTCAAAGCCCACCCCCACAATTACATACTTCAACAAGGCCACACCTATTCTAACAAGGCCACACCTTTAAATAGTTCCATTCTGTTGCTAACTACACTCAAACCACAACAGGGGGTATGAAGCCTGAAGCCTGAATCAGTCGTCTCCTATAACCGTGCAACACTTCCGATTGAGGGATTGGGCACCAACCCTGCCACAAATCTTTTGACCTACAATTTGTCCTGCCTACAAGATTTGCAGGGGTAAAGAAGAGCAGAAATTGAGGGACTGGCCCACCTATAACAACCAGGAGTCTACCATAATAGTCATCAGAGAGGCTTCACCAAGCAACTGATGGAAACTGATGCAGAGACCCAAGGCCAAGTATTTGGAGTTTGGGGAATCCTGCAGAAGAGGGGAGGAAGGATTGTAGGAGCCAGAGGGGTTAATAACACCCCAAGAAACCCCACAGAATCAACTAACATAGGCCCACAGAGGGTTCACAGAGACTGTGCTACCAACCAGTGAAATTACATGGGACTAACCTAAGCTTTCTGCACATATGCAACAGTTTGGTAGCTTGGTTTTCATGTGGGACTCCCAACAGTGGTAGCAGGGGCTGTTAGTGACTCTATTGCCTGCCTTTGAGACCCTTGCCCTCTAACTGTAGCCTAGTGTAGCCTCAATTGAAGAAGAAGCGCCTGTTCTTATAGCAACTTGATAGGCCAAGGGTGTTTAATATCCATGGGAGGCCTCCCCTTTTCAGAAGTGAAAGTAAGGAGAGTGGATGAAGTCATGGGATGTCAGCGGGGTAGGGAATTCTATGACGAGAGGAGGGAGGGGAAACTCCAGTCAGTATATAGAGTAAATAAGCACATTAATTAATTAAAATAAAAAAAAAATCCTCACTCATTCTATAGATACTTGCATTGAATTTTAGATCAACGGGAAATAACAATTAAGTATTAATTTTGGAATCCAATGCAAATCTCCCAAGTCCTAGCTGTTAATACTGGTATTCTGGAGTCCCAAGTTGCAAAGCTTCCACCTGACCTATTCCAAGCTGGGAAGATGTACATAGGGACAAGTGTCTGACCACTGCATACCACCTATGCAAATTGCTTATTGTACTGCTGGGAAAACTGAGGGACTCAAATACTGTTACTAACTATTATCTGTAAGTTTAAAAATCCCACAATGGCTTGTTATTCAAGTATACAATGGAGTTTGTCATCTTTCTCCCTCAATACTCACGCTTCTAAAATTTTGGAAAAAATACAAATTTAAGAGACTAGAGATTATAGTGGCAATTAAAACGTAAAACAACCAAGCACCAATGTCCCGCTTTTGTGTCCCTTATTTAAGAGGAGAAGCCAATAATTAGAGAATGTATATGCTTTTTTTAAATACATTTTTATTAGATATTTTCTTCATTTACATTTCAAATGTTATCCCCAAAGTCCCCTATACTATCCTCCCACCCTGCTCTCCAACCCACCCAATCCTGCTTCCTGGCCCTGGCATTCCCCTGTATTGGGGCATATGATCTTCACAAGACCAAGGCCCTCTCCTCCCATTGATGGCCAACAAGGCCATCCTCTGCTACATATGCAACTAGAGACACAGTTCTGTGGGATTTTATACTGGTTAGTTCATATTGTTGATCCTCTTATAGGGTTGCTGACCCCTTTAGCTCCTTAGTTACTTTCTCTAGCTCCTTCTTTAGGGACCCTGTGTTCCATCTAATAGATGACTGTGAGCATCCACTTCTGCGTTTGCCAGGCACTGGCATAGCCTCAGAAGAGACAGCTATATCAGGGTCCTGTCAGCAAAATTTTGCGGGCATATGCAATAATGTCTGGGTTTGGTGGTTGCATATGGGATGGATCCCCGGGGGGGGGGCAGTCTCTGCGTGGTCCTTCCTTCTGTCTCAGCTCCAAACTTTGGCTATGTAACTCCTTCCATGGGTATTTTGTTCCCCATTCTAAGAAGGAATGAAGTATCCACATTTTGGTCTTCTTTCTTGTTGAGTTTCATGTGTTTTGTAAATTGTATCTTGGGTAGCCTAAGTTTCTGGGCTACTATCCACTTATCAGTGAGTGCATATCATGTGTGTACTTTTGTGATTGGGTTACCTCACCCAGGATGATATCCTCCAGATGCATCCACTTGCCTANGAATTTCATAAATTCATTGTTTTTAATTGCTGAGTAGTACTCCATTGTGTAAATGTACCACAGTTTCCGTATCCATTCCTCTGTTGAGGGACATCTGGGTTCTTTCCAGCTTCTGACTATTATTCTAAGCCGTGTTACAGTTCACATAGCTTAGGTTAGCCAGTTTCAGGAGCTGCTTGTGAAGTTGTTACCTTTAAATACAAAAATCCCAATTTTTTGATTTTACCAAATGAAGACTCAGAGTCAGATCCTGAAATGAAAGCCTGCTATCTCAGAGAGGCAGAGAAAGCACCTAGCTGACCTCTGTGGTCAACCTAAGTCCCAGAAGGAAAAAGGCAGTTCTCCTCCATACTGTCTTCAAGACGCTTCCAAACTGAGAGCTCCTTCTTTCCTGTGAGTCTCCTTCTTTCCTGTGAGTCTCCTTCTTTCCTGTGAGTCTCTCCATCTTTCTCTCTGACTTCTTCTCACTCGCTACAGTTTTTTCCTGTGTTCACTCGCTGTCGAATGGTTGCTTGTTCTGCCTCTTGACTTATGTCTGACTATTCAGTCTTCTTTACAATAAACAGAAAGCTCTCACATTAAAGATCTGTGTTAGGGCTGAGCCACACCACAACTAAAGACAGGTTTTTTTGTTTTTTTTTTCCCAGTTTACAATCTTGGGGTTCACAGTGTGATGAAATATCCTGCAAAATGATGTTGAGAAAACAATACGTGCTTTGCTTACCTGCTGGAAAATCTATTCCAAATGTTAAAACCTCATGTGAAAGTTTCTTGTAAACTGTTCAGTTTTGAGAATTACTGAGTTAGTAATCCAGTGTCCTGGATTCATATGAAAGAAACAGTTTCAGCAAAGAAAGAAGTTTTTTTTCAAAGCACCGAACAATTAGAAAAAAACAGAAATTACTGGGTTTTTTTTGTTTGTTTGTTTTAGGTAACTTATCTTATGTAAATACAATTGAACTTATATTAGTGTAAATGAGTTTTATGCCGGTCTACAGGGATGCTATGCTAATGTTATGTTAATGTTAATATAATATTAACTTTGCAATAGGAAATTATTATCTCCATGAATGAAGAAATTGTATTTCTCTAGGAGAAAAATTTCAGGACATTAAATGGCAAAAGTCACTGAACTGCATTATATTACAAATATAATAATGTGGTATATGATGTACTTAGAAGTATGGGAAAAAATGCAAAAAGGATTAAAGCTCTGGTGTTAGTCATAGATTTTATATTATAAAAGTCATGAATAAAAATCAAATTTTAAGAGTGCATTATGAAAATAGTTACAGGGTAATATGATATTAATGGAAATCCAATAAAAAGAAAGACATCGGCCCAGAATTATTTCTTTCCAAATTGTTCTCCATACATATTGTTTCCCAGTTCAGGCTCAGTTAATTTAGCAGCTACTGCACAGAACTGATACCTGAACATGGAAGGATTGTCAAGTAACTGAACATAATTTCATCTGGCCATGGCCCTTCTCTTCCTGGAAAAGCACAAATCATGTTTGCCAGCCCTGCCCTGCCTGATCTGGTAGAGTCAACAGTACAGTGGAGGCTTCCTGTAGAGGCACGCACACCACACTTGGCGGCTTGCTTCCAATCCTGGCCCACATCCTTATGCTCAGATGCCTTACTGTAAGCTGAGGCTTTGGGGCTTCTGTTTCCTTGATGTCTGGTTTAGACTGTTCTTCTCCGTAGTCTCACTTGCCTGGATTATAGATTACTTCTGTTAAGCTCCTCTAAGACTTTGGTGTCTAAAACTCTCTGGAGGTATAGTCTCATGAGCACCACATGAAATACCTGTCAATGTTTCGAGGGCTCTCACTAATGGCGACTAATACTAGTTGAATGTCTGCTCCTTCAACTGTTTGAATCACCACTCTGTGTGCAGAGGAAGGAATCTAAGAGAGCACTGGACAGATGCTAGGAATATGCAGGTAAAAGGAAAAGCAGCTCCCGTGGCTGACAGAGACAAAGACTGGCTGGCCTCTGTGACTATCAGCAGACTTCAACTCACAGTTTGTAAACTTGAAACCACAGATGGCAACAGGGATGGTGAAGTCCTAATTCTGTGAAGATGAGCACAATACCTCCCAGAGACTGTTCTGTACAAGCCTTGTGTCCCTCTCTCAGGAGGCATCCAGTTCCTAGGCTCATGAGTGTCCCCGTTGATTCTTACAGAAGTCATTCAGTCATCCGAGCATCTAAACTAACACTGACCCCCTCGCTTTCACCTTGTTTCTAGAATGTGACACCCACATTTAACTTTCCAAGGCAAACGCCAGGCTGCACATCCAGAATTTATGCACGGCACTCTTCCTTAGGTGTTTCATATCAACTGACATGCTCTGGAACAAACATAGATTCTTCTACAATGGTAAGTGCATAAGCTGATGGACTCCTATCTATTGTAGAAGATATTTTCAATGATTACATGAGCCAGTCTTATTATCTTTTTAAGATCTGTGGCTAATCTCCTGGATATCATTTTAATGTTTTAGTTGATGCTCAACAGAGCTGATGATGACTTTCTTCTTTTTGTCTCCTTTCTGTCAATACATTAATAAGAAATTGTTACAGGTGTTAGGTGTCCACCTACTATATGTTCAGTACAATGCTGAAGAGTCATTGGTATTTAGAGTAAATGCATCCCACAGTCTTTATCTTTAGTGAGTTTATAACTTAGATGCGGACACATAAGTATGCAAGCAGAGCCTTAACTCCATCAAGAAACAAGAGTGAAGAACAGCATTTGCCATCTACAGAGTGTCTGACCTATCAGGTCCATTGCCCCAAGTGACCTCATGGCTTCCCAAGTGTTAAAACTACCCATCGCTCCCTCTCGTTTTACATGCTGTAAGCTGAGGTTCACAGACTCTGAGCCAAGAACATGTCTTAAGTGGGATGGTGGAATCAAGGGTGTGTGACTTCTGATCCTCACTGTTTGTCTCAGCTACTGAAGGGAAGGCCACCCAGAGACTGCCCCACCTAGGGATCCATCCCATCTGCAGACACCAAACCCAGACGCTGTTGCTGATGCCAACTAGTGCTTGCTGTCCCCCAGATACAGATTCGGATGCTTGCAGCCAGCCACCATACTGAGCATGGGGACCCCAATGGAGGAGTTAGGGGAAACAACAGTATCAACTAACCAGACCTCCCAGAGCTCCCAGAGACTAAATCACCAACCAAAGAGCACACATGGAGGACCCATGGCTCCAGCTGCATATGTAGCGGAGGACGGCCTTACCATCAGTGGGAAAGAAGCCCTTGGTCCTCTGAAGGGTCAATGCCCCAGTATAGGGGAATGCTAGGGAGTGAGGAAGGAGTGGGTAGGTGTGGAGGGGAGCACCCTCATAGAGGCAGGGGAGGGGGATGGGAAGGGAGTTTGCTGAGGGGAAACTGGGAAGGGGGGTAACATTTGAAATGTAAAGAAATAAAATAACCAGTAATAATAATAATAATAATAAAAAGACTTTAAAATAGCATAGATCCCTGGGCCATGCAACCAGAGGTTCATGTGAGGTCCAGATGTGGACCCCAGTGAGTGTCCAAGTGAGCTAGCCTTGTGTTACATAACACCCCTGCTATACACAGAAATGCTGAAGATGCATGTGCTGAGTGGAGTTTGGTGTGTGGAAAACAAGGGAATGGATAAAATCTGTGACGGATGACACAGTCTTGTCCTCCTTGGTACATCTGAGCATCTCAGCATGCAGGAGGGGTGTGACATTGAGGTGACTTATTCACCAGTGAGATCCAAGTGATGAAGTGCCCAATGAAGGCTCCCTAGGCTCCTTAGTGACCCTGTTCCATGCTCCTGTTTTCAGTACTTGGGCTGAACTGCCCCCACAGTCCTGGAACTTTGTGGCACTACTACAAAGTGAACGACGAGATTAACAATTAAAGAAGAAGCCACTAGTTGCATGAGGTGAAGGATATAGCTATATTAAGAACAATCGCTACTCTTACAAGCACTTCTTAAGCTCCTAAAACAGATGCAGCTAATCCTATATTATCATAATCTTCCCCCTAAATAAATTATTCAAATTAGGCCATGAGAGCCCAGGCGCTTATAAAATGCGCATAAGCAGCGAGCGCCCAATGACTTGCTTGAGGCATTAGTGTGTGCCCCCTTTCTCTTCTCTGCCCCAAATACAATGCCCCAAATACAGTCTTCAGACTATGACCAGGTGTCAGCACATGAGCGGCCATTGGAATACAGGCAAAGCATTGAGTTAGTAGCCTTTGGCAAAACTGCTGCACGTGTCCTGTACTTTCAGAATTGAAGCTGTTATAGAGTAATTAATTTGAGAGAGGCAGTGACATGAAGCTTCTACAACAGAGGAAGGAGCTGAAATACCAGATGGTGTTATCAATGAGCAGCAGATGCTTGCCACTGAGCGGGGATCTGTGTTTTTAATTCCCAGAGTAAAACGATTTTCTAAAATAAAGTGGAGCCCAGGGTTCTGAGTCCCCTTTGAAGAATTGCTGCACACCGTGGTGCTCAGTGAGTGGGAGACCCAGCTCGTTCCATGCAAGTGGCTGACAGGAGCTGGTACAGCCATCCTTGAGCTCTGTGGCAGGTAATTTTATCTTTATAGAGAAATGTTAAGGGCAATGAACCTTATGAAGGCCCAGGAAACTGGAGAACTGGTAACTCAAAAATAAAAGACAGAAAGGGAAAGTTCCTTAACAGCTGATGTGCATCATCTGGGCGGGGAAGTGGCTCAGCAGTGATGTTTGCCACAAAAACCCAGGGACCTGAGTTTGAATCACCAGAACCCACATAAAAGCCAGACATAGTAGTGTGTGTGTGTGTGTGTGTGTGTGTGTGTGTGTGTGTGGTGTGGTGTGTTTGGTGTGTCTGTGGTGTGTGTGTGTGTGGTATGTGGTATGTGTATGTTTGTGTATATGTATGTGTGTGGTATATGTGTTTGGTGTGTGTGTTTGGTGTATATGTGTGTGTGTGGTATGTGTGTGAGAGAGTGTGTGGATGTGTGTGTCTGTGTATGTGTGTCTGTGTGTGTGGTGTATGGTATGTGTGTATGTTTGTATGTGAGTGTGTGTGTGGTGTACATGTTTAGTGTGTGTTTGTGTTTGGTGTATGTGTGTGTTTGTGTGTGTGTCTGTGGTGTGTGTGCGTGAGAGTGTGTGGATGTGTGTGTGCCCCCAGTGAGTCCTCAGGAGGTGATGGAGGTGGACTCAGCAGAGTGTCTGGAAGCTTGAGGATCATTTACCCTGGAATACACAGCAGTGAACAGAGATTCTGCTTCAAATAAGCTGAAAGGTGAGGACTGACACCCCGAGTCCTGCTCCCCTCCCCTCAGGACCCCACCCTCACAGAGATTCCCAAACTTATACATGTATCACACACACCTATCATACACATATACAAACAAAGACCCATCATTACTAAAGTATTAACGTTGCCTATAATTAAGAGGGCATCACCAACCAAAACTGAGAAGGCAAACACTACCCATATATACCTTTAATTCTTAATAAAGGAATATGTACTGCTAATACTTGTAAAAGATGATCCGTTCTATTTATATGCCACTTACCTATCACATATACAAGTAAAGTGTATTTTCATCCTGAAGCTAGCAGTTGTCTTTACATCTAGGGGAACATAGAGATAAACAGCAGGCAATGTGTAACAAATATTCAATGCGTAAAACAGGGCAGGACTGAATCCAAGACAGCATCAGATCATTGGGTTGAATACAAGACAGCATCATTGGATCATTGGGCTGGGAAAGCAAACAGGGCAATTCTCATTTCCTCAATAAAATGGAGGGGATCAGAGCGCTTGGGAAGTCTCTCTCTCTCTCTCTCTCTCTCTCTCTCTCTCTCTCTCTCTCTCTCTCTCTCTCTCTCTCTCTCTCTCTCTCTCTCTCTCTCTCTCAACTAGGGCCTAGGGCTTACTTTGAAACCTCGTTTAAAGACAGAAAACTGTGTTTGGATATCGCTCAGCAGTTGGTAATTTGTCTAGCATATTCCTGGCTCTGAGTTTGGTCCCCAGGGCAGACAAATACAACAAAGCAAAACAACACAACAAAACACAACAAAACAAATGTCTACGAAAGTGGTAGAGATAGAGTCATTTTGTTTTTCAGTAAACTAGAATATGATGCACTCCACAAGCACTTGCAGAGAGGCTGCAAATACAGAAATTGGATCCCTTTATATTATTAAGCAGTTAGTGTATTGACATATGTTCTTACCATAAATGCCAGCCAGTAGCTAGCCATCCAGCAGGAGAGTTGTGCATCCTTCTCCACTCTCAGTTTGTCTTGGGTGTACCTGGCAGTTAGGGTGCATATCTGTGTTGGATAATAATATGCATATAGAAAAGCAACATTTTTAAAGAATATATTCACAACAGGAAGTAGTCTTGTAACTTGGGGAAGAGAATTAATCTCCCTCAGGATCGCTCTGACAGAAATGGGAGGTAGGATTGTGATTCTCTTTGACATTTATCATTTATTTATTATTTTACAGGATGAACTATTTTTACTATTATTTTTTATCATTTTAAACAATTTTTAAATTTAAATTTATTTTGATCCTATACTCTTCCCTCTGCCAAGGGATTTCCAGTCCTCTCCTCCTCCGTATCTATCCAACTTTAATTTCTTCCTCACTAAAGCAAACAAGAGCCCAATACAACAACAAAACCAAGAAAGCGAAATAATCAAGTTCCATTTCCCCTTGATTTTTACATCTCATAGGATGGTTCTCAGCCCTTGAGACAGACAGTAGCACTGACATAACACTGACAAAAGGCCTACCTGCTTTTCTGGAAGACCTATGTGCATTTCAGAGAGAGCAGAAAGTGCTCACAAAGGCAGTGTTTACAAGTAAATGCTCTGAGAGAAAGAGGAGTGGAATCTCTCTGACAGAGAGTATTCAGTTCACCTTCAGTCTTGGTTTGTGTCTATGAAAACTAACTTTAATTCTCCTTCTTGCTCAGTATATGTCTTGCCAAAAAAAAAAAAAACCCTCTTAGCAGTTTACTCTTAGAAGCTCCTCATCATTTCTTTGGTTTGACTGATACAGGAGAATTCTAGGGGAAGCAGAGAGGCAGCTCGGATAACCCAACCAATACCAGATTCATTCTGCATGATGGCTTCCGATGAGCTTGTTCTTGCTTTCTTACTCCTACTCCGGACCCAATTTGACTGGCTAGTGCTGTTTTCTTCATCTCCTCCTGGCACTGGCAAATGAAAAAGAAAAGGAGAATTTCAAAATGGCTGTTGGTGTACCTGCAGCGCTGGCTGTTTTGAAAGTCAATTAGTTCATGATCTTTTTTTTTTTTTTTTTTTTATATATATTTCTGTAGTGATTTTTACTAATTGCTTTTTTTTCCTTTTTTATTATTATTTTCTTTATTTACATTTCAGATGCTATCCCGAAAGTTTCCCATACCCCTCCC
>NC_034590.1:163762851-163802643 GCF_900095145.1 Mus pahari | reverse complement strand
TTTATGTTCACGGGCATCTCGTTCTTTAGGCTCGGGAAGTTTCCTTCTATAATTTTGTTGAAGATGTTTGCTGGCCCTTTAAGTTGAAAATCTTCATTCCAGGATGTGCACTACAATCCGGACATACCCGCAACCTTCCTTAAAGATTGACAAACAGAGGAAGCTGGCGTGATAATCCTGGAACAGTGAGGGCTAACACGGTTACCAAACAGGAGTAAATCAATACTGCAGTCCTAGCCTGAGCCTCTGCTGGGTTTTTGTCCTTCTCTCCTCCAAGGGATCTGAGCCTAGAGGGCAGCATAACCCTATCAACTACTCCTCAAGGCATTTCTCTTTTTCTCTTTTCTGACTTGTGCCCCCATGTCTATACCCAACCTTTCCAGAGCTGGTCACCCTTGACAAGCCCTCAGATAGATATCAAGTTTGTAAATAAAAGACTAAAGATGCAAAGAGTTGGGAGTGGCAAGAAACGGAGTTTCTTTATAGATGCCTAAACAGAATCTAAATTTTGTAATCAGTTTCTCATCCCGCATGCCTTTGAACATCTAGGAGCAGGACAAGGAAGTATGGGCACTACATTTGTGACTTTAGAATCTCCTACTTTCCCGTGTCAGGCTTAGGTGAAGTATGTGTTTGTGATTCTGAGTGTCATGTGGTGTGTTACTGATTACTGAAGCCTGGGACCAAAGAAAGGAAACAACATTCCTTTGGTTGCCAATGCAACCCACTGTCTAACCTTCTGCTCATTTAAACGAACAAACTTAAGCTCCAAATAGCATCTATTTATATTAGATAACAATTGCACTTCAGCCACTAATGGGTGGGTTGTACTTCTTAAGTGTGGAGCTACGCCAGCGCATTGCACTATAAGCAACACCCAGGAAGAATAAGGCAGATAGCGCTCTTCCTACATGCTTGCTGCAGGCAGCCTCATTGCCCGTGTTTATTTGCTGGAGAATTATCTTTATAGGTTCCTTCTGGGAGAAGAGCTTCTGTAAAATCCTAGTATGGGAGGTCCTATTCCTAAGTCCCTTATATCTAGTCCTTCTGAGGCTTCTTCTGCAAATCTGTTTTCATCTATGTGGGAACATAGCCGTTTCTCTCTCCATCTTCCTTATCAGCAGAGAAGCCAATCAATGAGCATGTCCACACTGCTGCTGCTACAGCTCCCTAGAGAGAAGAGAAACATCTACATAATTCATCAGGTCTGTGTCCTATTTCCGATCAAGTGTTCCAGGAGGCTAAAACTGTAGAGTGTTTATGTTTACAAATTATTTAATATTTCCACATTGCTTCTGAGAAGTTGCATACTCATTTAGAGTCAGGTCTCCATACACTAAGTTCTGCATCTGAGAATTCCACTAATCTTAGATTGCAAACATTGGAAAAACAATCAAAATTCTGTTAGGTACTGGTCTGTTTCTGTTTGATATTTGTGTTTACTCCGACCGTTCCAACATGGGTGAGGAGTCCTCCCCTGTTTGTGAGTCTTCAAGGAAGGTTCTGGGTGTGTTCATGTTGTGCAACCACAGCAAGGAACAACAGAAATGTCCTGCCCTCCAGTGATTTAGGATCAATTTCAAGCTCGAGGGAGGATGTGTACAGACTATGTAGCAATGATGGCATCTTACGTATGGCTTTCAGCATCCGTGGATTTTGCTGCTTTGTTTTGGTTTGAGGCCCTGGAACCAATCCCTTGCAGACATGATGGGCAGTCTTCACTTTCAACTTTGCCAACTGCCTTGAATTACGTAGAATCTTGTAGGAGGATCGCCCACCCCTGGAGAGGTCTGTGGACGATTAAGTCACGTCTGTTTGCTTCCTGACTGTGGTTGTAGTGTGACCAGGCCTGTGATCTGACTACCCCAGCTAGCTGAGTTCTTGCCTCATGCTCTCCATGTGTTTCACGCTGCACTTCCTAGGAGTCAGAGTGAACCCTTTCTTACTTCATTTGCTCTTGCCAAGTCTTTGTCTTAGCACTGACAGAAGTAAGGCCGAGGAGCTGTGTTCTTCACATGCATCTGAGGTAGCTGCCTTTACAGACCTGAGGGTGGCTACATCTATAACAGGATTTTGGCAAGCAGAAGATTAATGTCTGTGAACAATTAAACCACTCGCATTAGGGCACACTGTGGCTTCCTGATTAATGTTACTTGGTGTTTAGAACACACACAGGCATAAATTCAAATGGCTATTGCTTTCATTTGTTAATCCTTATACTAAATACTACTCAGGGAACAATTAGCTTCATATTTAATATGAAACAAGAAGTAAAATGAAAAAAATTATGATACACTGTATTAGTATTATTGAACTTTCTGTTTTAGTTCCTGCTAAAACAATACCATGGGTGAATTTAAAAAGGAAGCTTATTTAGTTCACATGATTTTTTTGTATGTATAGTATGTGTAATATGCATATAAGTTTGTGTGTATACATGGATGTGGGCACGTGTGAATGTGGAGGGAGCACGTGTGTATGTACCAGTGGAGGCAGGTGGTTGACTTTGTGTGTCTTTCACAATTGATCGCTGCTATATTCATTGAAGCAGGGTCTCACAACTGAACCAATAACCCACTGATGTAGCTCACTGGTTTGCTTACGGTGTCCTCTCTTTCTGCCTTTGAAGCATTGGAGTTGCAGACTGCCCACTTTACCCAACTGGCATTTATAGAAGTTCTAGGGATCTAAACTTGAACACAAGGATTAGGGATCCAATCCTTGCACAGCAAATGATTTATCCATGGAGTTATCTCCCCTACTCTTTCATCACATTGTTGGAGGATCACAGACTCCTGCGTGGTGATGGCCTCCTTTCTGCTAGTTCTGACACCTTGGGGCATGAGATAGGTGGTGCCTCTGGCTGTCTTATCTTTATTCCTCTTATAATGGCACTGGGACTCAATCCTGAGGGCTCCATTCTAGTACTGTGCACTTCTAATCACTCCCCAAAGGCCCTGCCTCTAAAATCACAACAGATTTAGTTTTTTTCCCTCTAAATACCTCACAACCTAGTAGTGGGATTCAAATCTTAATCCCTGCAGCCTAAGAGGAAACTCTGTCCCTGACCATAGCACTCAGCTATAGCAGATTTGCTTACAATTAACTCAAACCCAATTTAAAATTTGTTCTACAGGAGAAAATATGGAATTCATTGGCTCTAACTCCAAAGTTCAGGACCAGGGGTTAGGTCTGGGGTTCAGTTTATACTTACTACTACATTCCCACCCCATCTTTCCTCTGAGTGCTTATACTCTTTTGCAGCATGTATCCATTGCTTTTAAGAAAAGAGGAAGATGGTAGTTTATTTAGTCATCTTGGTTCATAACCTTATAAGGGCAGAGACTTTTCCTAGTATCAATTGCATCTTTGTTTTTTTATTTTTTTATTAGATATTTTCTTTATTTACATTTCAAATGCTATCCCGAAAGTTCCCTATACCCTCCCCCGGCCCCTGCTCCCCTACCCACCCACTCCCACTACTTGGCCCTGGCCTTCCCCTCTGCTGGGTCATATAAAGTTTGCAAGACCAAGGGGCCTCTCTTCCCAATGATGACTGACTAGGCCATCTTCTGCTACATATGTAGCTAGAGACACGAGCGCAGGGGGTACTGATTAGTTCATATTGTTGTTCCACCTACAGGGTTGCAGCCCCCTTCAGCTCCTTGGGTACTTTCTCTAGCTCCTCCATTGGGGGCCCTGTGCTCCATCCAATAGCTGACTGTGAGCATCCACTTCTGTGTTTGCCAGGCACTGGCATAGCCTCACAAGAGGCTGCTATATCAGGGTCCCTTCAGCAGAATCTTGCTGGCATGTACAATAGTATCTGTGTTTGGTGGCTGATGATGGGATGGATCCCCGGATGGGGTAGTCTCTGGATAGTCCATCCTTTCATCTTAGCTCTAAATTTTGTCTCTGTACCTATATCCTTTCATGGGTATTTTGTTCCNTATTCTAAGGAGGAATGAAGTATCCACACGATGGTCTTCCTTCTTGGTTTTCTTGTCTTTTGCAAAATGTATCTTGGGTATTCTAAGTTTCTGGGCTAATATCNNCTTNTCAGTGAGTGCATATCTAGTGACTTCTTTTGTGATTGATTTACCTCACTAAGGATGATATCCTCCAGATCAATTGCATCTTTTAAAAAATAGTTTGTAGATTGTTTTAATATATGATAAAGTAATGGGCAACTGCATTTCAATAGAACTCTTTAAACTGAGTCTTTAAACACGGCTGCTGCTTGGTC
Organism: Mus pahari; assembly: GCF_900095145.1. NCBI lineage: Eukaryota > Metazoa > Chordata > Mammalia > Rodentia > Muridae > Mus > Mus pahari. The sequence goes on along the minus strand of NC_034590.1, from coordinate 163,798,397 downwards.
TTTGTTGTATTAACCTCCTATTCATCTGGTAGAGTCAGTGCATTCTGAATGACACCCTGTCTAAGGTCACAGAGATTATGGGAGAAGCTGCCCTATAAAGGGAGATACAGGGAAAGCAAACATTCTGTGATAAAGATTGACAGCGTCCAGATGGACTGCAGTGGGACTTAACCTCCGTAATTGTGTAGGTCAAGTCCCCAGTAAATCAGCATTCAGTACCTATGTGTGTGTTCTCTGAGGCCTGTCTCACTGAAGAAACCCGGCAAATACAAAAGACATCGTCAAAGTTTTTAAAAGAAATTAAAAGGCCATCCACATGTTTTTGTCATTATTATTATCTTTCTTCACAGGCACAGTGTTTTTCTTTAGTAGACTTCCTAAGGTTAGAAAAAAAGACCGGATTTTCATAGCAATTGTATGAGCTGGTAGAGGAAAAGTTAACCATTGATATTGGGTATATACCTTGGGGGTGCAAAGCTTGCCTAGCATGGGAGAAGCCCTGAGTTTGATTCCTAGAATTGAAAATAAATAAACATAAATAAATTAATTAAAAAGGCAAGGCAAAATTTATATCTCTACTTTTATTCTGTTTCTGAATAATTCAATCTTATGCTTTCTCTGGTAGCAATCCTCAGCTACAATACTATTACAGATTAAGTTCTGTACCCCACAGAAAGATGTATAATTACATATATTTCATTTACATCTACATGTGGTTCATGTGCAGGGATAACTTATTTTTTTCCCTGTGATTAATCCATGAATTAATGCATCTCACTGGAATCTTCTACTGGCTAAACAGATCCTCCCTTGCAAACACTTTGAGCCATTTTCAGATGACGACTTAATGAAAACCAAGTGAGTCTGGGGCATTGGTTTAAATGAAATCAGTATTCACCAGGAAAGAAAGTGAGGTGTTGCATTTTGCAGAAAATTGGATCAAAGGACAAAATCCAAGGATTGCAGATTCAAGTGATGCAGCTCACATTTTAAACTATTCATTTAGATGTGTTCTTGTAGATGCTAGACTTGCAGTAGAAGGTTGGGAAAGAGGAAAAGATGTCTTATTATCACAGAATGTCTTTACATTCTGACCTTATATAATAATGATATGATAATGCCTGACCTTAGATCTAGCTTCTTCTTATATTATTGTATTTTATTTTATTTTATTTTAGCTGTGTGCATGTGCATCTTCCTGGATCTGTATCCATCTTATCTTTCTGAGGCAGAGTTGGTCATGGAACCTGGCACTCACTGACTGGCTAGACTAGCTTTCTGGCCAGCTTCAGGGATCTGACCATCTTTGCTCTGGCTGTCGTAAGGTTACAGATGTAGAGAACCTTGCCAGGCTTTGTTATGTGGGTATTGGGGATCTGAGCTTGGTCTCAATACTTTTGCTTTGCTGACTTAGCCATCTCTTCACTCCTGAATTTTTAAGATTATTACTCTAAGTGTTTTCTTGTGATATGTGATCTCATGATGTTGAGAGTTGGCGATGGTCTCAGAATGATGCTCTCTTCCTTCTTTGAGCACAAACCAAGGATAAAACAGTAACCAGAAGGGTGCATAAAGGTGGAGATGCAAACACAGAACAAAGACAATATGTATAAAAAGGAGATAAAGGTGTGTATAAAGTACCTACAGAAGTGAGCTTAAAACTCAAGGCTGTGGCAAAGCAATAAAAGAAATAAATCCAGGAAAATTTCTAAAACTGGTTATTTTCAGAATTGGAATTTCAGGTGAGAAACACTGAGATAGAAAACTGGTGCTTGGTAGTTCTAATTCCCTTGAATTTCTGTTTCACCACGAGCAGATACTCTCACTTTGAATACCTTGATATAAATGATGATAAGTAATGCATACATTTTGTAGATTAGGAGGACACTAGTTGAAATGAAAAGTGAACTAAATCCCTCCATACTGGTTTGGAGTACAAGAACCAATATTTTATAAACTCCCCAAAGAGTAATGATACTGTCCTATATTTCAGACTTTGGGACCTAGAACTTGGTATTCATGAACTCATTTTGTCTCTAAGACTTACTTTTTACACTAGGGCCAGTTTTCCCATCCTATAGAGCAGGATGGTGAACAGTCAAGTCAAGTTGCATAGTTCACACCAACAGCGTCAGAGCTGGGCTTACAGCCCATATCCTTGGCTACCTAGGACTATACTCATTCACACGGCTACAACCAGATAATATTAAGTCCTCATGCCTTAGCTTCTGCAGGCACCTTGTTCGCGCTCTCCTGTCAGTCCTCTGGCCTCTCCCTTGACCACTCTCCCTGTCACAGCATGTGGTCTTCTGCTAGTTCTTCGATTCTTTTTATTTCTTTAGCTTTAGCCTCCACATACCACATGGTGATCCCTCTGCCGCAGAAGCTTCCACCAACCTCTCATCCTTGGGTAGCAAAGTCACTTCAAGTGCTCAAAGCCTCCACAATTTCATCTGTGAAATGGGAATGAAAGGGTCATAGTTATTAAAATGTGATATAAAAATGTAAATGGTATTCTTGGCACAATGAGATGCTTAATAAATGTTTTCTCTATCATTTGCTAAAATTTAAACATTTCATAATGTTATATTATTTATTTTGTTCTTGTGATCTCTAAAATTTGAATGCAGAAGGGAAATTTAAGAGGCCTATTTATCTCAGAAATGTATTAAAATTATAATGTATCTTGCCACAAAGCATTCGTGCCATGTTTTTTAATTACTGTAGTGCTAACACTATTCCTCAGAGTACAGTCTTTGTTATGAGTAACTGTCAGACAGTTATAATTTTCAAAATTATAGCTTTGTTCCGTGACCTATTAAATATGAAAAAACAATTAATGAAATGTACATACTTTAGCGCTAGTGACACGGAAAAGAATTCTAAATAAATGAGCAAGCGAAGAAGACAAATCAGCATGCAATTTGTAATTAGATTGTAGTCCTTGATAATTTGAAACAAGTTAAACCTTCATGCAGATCTATAAGGTGAGAGCACTCCCATTCCTATTGATATTTAAATTACCTCAATAAATCTCCCATTAAAATTGACATATTAGAACAAGGCTGTAATTGCATAAGCCACATCAGCAACAAGTAAGACTAAACTTGCTGTAACTAGAAAGGGCTATTTGAAGGTCATTGTAGACATGTAAAATGTGGAGGGGTGGTTGGATTCTGTAGAGCAATCAAGCATTATGAACTAATAACAAATTTATTTGTACTGCTATGCTGATTAGAAACTTTACTGAGATGGATGGGATAGCTTATAAAATCAAAATACATGTAGTCTTGACAGTTCTATATTGTGACTGTTAGAAATACTTTAAATATTTGAAATGGGAAGCCCTCATGTTTCATGTCTGGATAAGTATTTAAACTCAGTACTCAGTCATGCATCTATTTGCCTGGAGGGTGTTCATAGATTCCCAGCTGTGCTTAATATTAAACGTCTAAAGTAATGAACATCCCAGGTTTGAGTCACACACACACACACACACACACACACACACACACACACACACACACACAGAGAGAGAGAGAGAGAGAGAGAGAGAGAGAGANAGAGAGAGAGAGAGAGAGAGAGAGAGAGAGAGACAGACAGACAGACAGACAGACAGACAGACAGACAGACAGACAGAGACAGAGAGAGAGATTATATGTGGATGAGAAAGCATGAGTAAGTGCATGTGTGCTTGCAGGTGAGTCAGGTCTTGTTCAGTCACTCATCACTCATTCTTGGCTGTGCAAATGTTAGGGCTTACTTATTTAACTTTCCTAAGTCTCAGTTTTTATCTGTAGAATGGAGCTAACAACATCCGATCTAGAGGACTGTTATGACTGCTAGTAAGATATTCAAGTCAAAGAGGTGGTGACAGAATTCACATCAGAATTTGAGCACAAAAATCTCACACCTTTTAAGTTTTCTTAATTTAATGAATCACATTAAATTAAAAGATCACGTTCATCTCGGTGAGAAGGCCTGTGAATTTGCATGCAAGTGCCAATATAATTAGTTAGAAACACAATAAAGATAATCCAAGTACTACAATGAGTCTCTGTCAGTCCTTGGGAATCATACCCTCCCCCATTTCCAACCTTTCACAATGATAATGGGTTCTCTGTCATAATAGTTTTGCCTCTGAGATGTCAGTGGGAACACACAGCTCATGATTATTTGGGATTATCTTCCTTCCTTTAGCAGACTATTCTTGCAGTTCATCTGCAGGACAATAGTAGTATCCTTATCATTGAGAATCATCTCACTGATGGCTTATATCAAAATTTGTTATTCCTTTGATAATTAAAGACATTAGAGACTGTCTTCTATTTGGGAACTTTATGAATAGAATGTCTATAAAATTCGTTATGGAATTCTGCATGAAGTAAGTTTTCATTTCTCTATCACAAAACCCAGGAGTGAAATTCCTGAGTCCCATGGTACCTCTAGTTTTACACATGCAACCTTATATGCTTAACTTTATAAAAAAAAATAACAAGCTAATTTCTGGATTGCTGTGCCATGTTTGTGATTCTGGTGGTGGTCAGGGTGAGCATCAGGAATAGCTTAGCATCTCAGGACTCCACATCTTTCCTTTAACCAGCACCAGCTGCACAGGAACCACTCTTCCACCTGCTTTGAGCTACTCACACTCTGCACTATAAACAGTGGAATAAGCTTCATCTCCCCCGATAGCCATCAAACATGGATAGTTTTTATTCAAGCACACTAACAGTTATATCTGTCTTAAGGTAGCTAGGTTGCTCTAATCTGAATTGTTTCGAGTGCATGGACCGCAATAAGGCAAACTTTATTCTTTGGGAGAACTTTTAGGGGGACTTTCCTATGTACTACATTATGCCTGTGTGTAGTCGAGCGTGTATATGATTAATATCAAATGCATTATGGGAAATATATGAATACTATTATAAAATGTTCCAGATTAAAGCCTGCCCATCAAAACAGCCCTATGTCACATAAAAGGAAGCTTTAGAACCTCACTGGGGACCTTGGGTACCTTTCCTCCCCTGAACAGCATAGTTTTGATCTGCGTGATTGCTTTACTTTTGTGTACATCTTCCTTGTTGCTTTGCAATTTGTGCATGCTCTCACTTCAGCTCCTTGAAAAAGCTGCCAAGAATGTGGAAACACCAGGATCAGATACCAGCTCCCCCTAACAGTCAAATGTATGAGATTTCCAGTTGCTCCACAGCATTGTAAGTGCTAAGTTTGTTAGGGTTTTAAAGAAACAAAGCACACTTAGTGAGTATTCCCAATCCATCCCTGGGTTCTCTCAGCCCAGATTAGCATGGGATCTCTCTGTCTGGAATTTGATTCACCTAATCATATTCGCTTTCACAGGTCTCCATGGTCGATCTAACCTGACGTCCGTGTAGCCTGTTTACTATTCCCAGATCTGACTGTGCAGCAATAGCTTCTCACTACCAGTACTTATTTTTCCCCTTTCTGGAAGATGAAATTGAAAATTGCAGGACTTCATACTCCATTTTGGCTTGATTATACAAGTCATTATTTACACATCTGAAATAATTGTGCAGGTAATGCACAGAAGCAGCTTGCCTGGTTATATCAGTGAACTCTGTTGCCTGGCTTCCAAATTCCATCAGTGAAGCATGCGAGGGCATCTTAAGAATATTGGCTTAGGAACCACTTGAATTAGACTTGTCCACTTCTCTACCTGGCTGGGTTATTTTCTTTGGTGTTTTTGAGACAAGAGATAGTTTGTTTCTTGCCAAAGGACATGGAAGAACAGAGTTGTATAAACTATAGTGCATATGTAGTTGTATAAACAACATATACATTATACACATTATAGTTGTATAAACAATCTATACATTATAGTTGTATAAACAACTATAAAAATTGTATATATAGTTGTATAAATAATCAAGTACTTTGTGACGAGCTTAATATGAGCCTTTGTGATAATTTCAACCTCCCTCTAACAGTCATGCAAGCTGGTTCCTTTCAAGTGGCCTCTGTAAGGGGATGAACAAGGAAGTCTTATATAAGTAAGACTTATTAAACGAGTATGGAATATCCTTCTAGAACCATGGTTGTGTGTGTATGTGCATGTGTATACATGTGTGCTCACCAACACACATGCGTGTGTGTGTGTGCACGTGTGTGGCGATTAGATGCTGGCCTTGGGTATCTCTTTGAACTCTTATTATTTTTAACATTGTCAAAATTTTACTTTCATTTCATGAGCATTGGTGTTTTGCATGGATGCATGTGTAGGTGACAGTGACAGGTTCAGCAGAACAGGAGTTACAGACAGTTTTGAGCTGCCTTGTGAGTGCTGGGAATTGAACCTTGGTCTCCTGGCAGAGTACACAGTTCTCTTAACCACTCCAAACTCTCCACCCCTAATCTATCTTACTTTTTAAAAGGTATTTTAAGTTTATTTATGTGGAAGTGGATGTGGATTTACATGTGAGCCTGAGTGGCTGTGGAGGCAGGAAGAGGGCATTGGATCTTGACATTACAGAGAATTATGAGCTGTCAGACCAGGGTGGTGGGAACAAAACTCTAGACATTTGCAATAGCAGCAAGCTCTCTTTAACCATTCAACTGCCTGTCCAGCTCTTTTATCTTATTTTTGAGACAGCATCTCTCATTAAATCTGGGGCTTATCAATTCAGCTAGACTGAATAACCAGCAAGCTGAAAAGATTCTTCTATGTCTGTCTCCTGAGGGCTGTGGTTGCAGGGTGTGGTCTATATCTGGTTTGCCTTAGGGAGCTGAGATGGTCTCAGGTTCTTCTGCTTGTACAGCAAACTGGCAACTGAGCTGTTTCCTTGACATCCCCTTCCAACACACTGTAATGACCCCTGACTAATTCCTTATCTGAGGAACCTAGTTCTGTGAGCCACACTGACGTAGTAGGCTCTTGGGAGAGAGAGGAGCGTCTCCCTTGTCCCAGGGCAGTCGTGTTTGCTGTGAATTTCATCTGGCTGGTGACTCTTTACTTCGTCTTTTCTTACCTGGAGGGATTATAGCTAATTACTGAGGAAGTTAGTAGAGCTTGGAGAGAGGGCAGGGAGAGAAGGAGAGAGAACACATACTGTAACACTGAAAAGTTACAGGGGAGAGGGAAATTCACAGGCAGCTCCGTCAGCCTGGAAGGAAGGAGAAGTTCTTTCCCTCACTCACCTAGAGTTCAGAACCCACTTTCTGTCTGCTCACAAAGCAACAAATGAAGAAGATGTTGTAGAGATATAGAGCAAAACATTATTAAGTCTTGAAATAGAAAGCTATCCTACTGTTATGGAAATATGGGTAAATTTCGAAGACATTATGGTAAGTGACAGGTCTGTCATAAAAGGACAGAGCTTCATCTCACGTGTGAAATCAAAAAGACGTCCAACTCAGAAGCAGAAGTAGTTGCCAGGGGCGGATGGAAGGGGAGACGTTAGTCAATGGGTAATATTTCAGATAGGATGAGTGAATTCTGGAGTCTATTCTCCAGCATACTGACTATAATCAGTAATAATACATTGTGTGCTAAAAACTGTCAAGGGAAAGGCTACTGAATATTTTTGTAACAAAGATAAGTTTGTGGTGTGATGTGTATGTTAAGTATATTGTTTGAATCATATTATAATGCACACAAGTATTAAAGTATCATGTTATGCAGCATTAGTATGTGTGCTTTTAAACTGTCAAGTATGGCTACAGTAGGGGTCAAGTTTTAGCTTGTTAAGAATGTCAGTAACTGAAAACATATTTTAAGATCCACTCATCATAGGTCTCCATCTTAACTTCCTAAGTCACAGCAGAGGCAGTATGAAACACTGTGGCCATTCAGTTCAGAGTGTTAGGTATCCGAGGCAACTTTGTCAAGTAGCCAGTTCCTTACTTTGACACTAAGTAAAACAAGAGCCTTGGACAAGGCACAGGCCTCCGCAGATTAAAGCCCAGGACCCAGTCCTGGGGTTGAAGCATCCTGATTTCATCTAGGTTCATTCTGAGACACTTAAGACGTGCTTCACCAGTCTGGCTGAATCTCCTGGTGAGGTCAACACTGATAAATACCTCCCAGGGATTGATGACGGCAAGGTGGTTACATTTCTAAGACCAACATTGTAGCAGTGAGTAAACTCTAGTTCTGCTCTTTCTCCTGAAAATTGTGGTAAGTTTTCTGTCTTCGAGAAGTTTCTTTTGGAAAATCCAAAACATATCACAACAAACCTTCAAAAGAAACCAGTAGGAAAATGCTGTTTTAAATGCAATAGTTTGCAGAGAGAAGGGAAAGGGATGGGAAGTCAGAAGGGGACACACACACAATCAGTAATTCACATTGTGTTCTGTCCAAAGTGAACATACTGCTGGCCTCTGATTCCTCTAGATCCGTAAGTTAAACCATTCCTCTTACCTCTACACTTCGGGATTGCAGAAGCATAGAGGAGCAGGCAAACGGAAACAGTGGAGTCGGTGGTGGCCTAGAGCATCAGGGCACACCAGGTGTGAATCTAGGTGTACAGAGCCTCCACCCTCTCAGTAGGCCACTGCCTGCCGGGCGCTGTGTGTCTGCGGTGGAAGAAGTCCCACTTGGATGGAGTTGGGCCAGATGCTCCTCCTCTGTGTCCAGCAGGCAGGCCAAATCAGTCACCTGAGGTCAGAGATCGCTTCTCTGCTCCAGGCCACTTAGTGGCTGTGCCTCTGGTTGTGGGAAACTCTCAGGCTAAGGAGAGGTGCCTCTTCCACTGCTTGACCTTTCTCAGTGGGTTCCTCAAAATGAGAACTCCAGCGTGGGCATGGGAGCTCCCATACTTCAGAGAGCTTGAAAGCTGAACCCAGGAAAATTACTTGCAGCTGCTGAATGCAAACACCCGGACACTTACTCCTCCCATCCCAAGGAGACTCAGCCTCAGCCTTGCACCACTGTGGCGGACATAGCAAAAAACATGATTGGTGGAGAGGTGAAAGAGTGAGGCTAAGGAGTAAAAAGTTGAAAAGATTAAAACTCACTGGGGGAATCTCATGGCGCCTGTAGATGGGTGGAACCTCTGCATTAGCTAGAGTTACAAAGTTGAACCTGTTTCCTTTATCGCAAAAGGAGTATTTTCTTCAGCCAGATGCGCTTCCATCCCACTCTACCCCATTTCCCTTTCCAAATTCTGATCCTCAGAGCTCCAAGTGAGCAGAAATGTGACCTTGTTCCTGGCTCACACCGTGTGTGTGTGTGTGGGGGGGGGGGGAAGGCCACGACGTGCTGAGAACATGAGGTGAAAGAGTCCCATTTTGGAGGACTGATGCTTCATGCAGAAATCTTCCCTTTTCTCTCCATACGCTTGGGAGCTGGAGAAGACTCTAGTTAGATCTGAAAGTTTGTCATTTCCAGGGTCATTTAGATGGGGGACCACACTTGTGAGCTCTTCTTCTAAAGCAGTGGTTCTCTGCTTGTGAGGTCAGGGGCTCTTTCACAGGGGTCAGACATCAGATATCCTGTGCAGCAGGTACTTACGTTAGGATTCATAACAGTAGAAAAATTATATTTATAAGGTAGCAATGAAATAATTTTATGGCTCAGCATGCTCTCAACATGAGGAACTGTATTCACACCATAGGAAGGCTAAGAACCACTGCTTCGTTTATTTGTTTGTTTGTTTATTTATTTATTTATTTTCAGTATTTCAAGCAAGGGTTTCTCTAAGGAAACCTGGCTGTCCTGGAACTCACAGTGCAAGCGAAGCAATGTTTTAAATGGAGGAGAGCTTGTCTAGGCTGTTTTTTTGTTTTTTGTTTTTTTTTTTCCCCCAAGACAGGGTTTCTCTGTGTAGCCCTGGCTGTCCTAGAATTCACTTTTTAGACCAGGCTGGCCTCGAACTCAGAAATCAGTCTGCCTCTGCCTCCCAAGTGCTGGGATTAAAGGCGTGTGCCACCACTCCTGGCTCTTGGCTAGGCTGTTAGTGCTCCCACAGTATGCCTGTGTCATGGAGGGGCATGTGCACATGGTGAGGAGACAACTATGAAGCACTGCCTCATGATCCCTGGGTAGTGTGGTCAGAAAGGATGCTTTTCCAGCTGTTGTGTGGTGTGATGGACCCTAGGAAAATAACAGAGTGACAGTAGCTTATCCTCTAATTCCCACTTCTTGTTCCACTGTAGTGAAATGCAGGGTAGGGCAGTCCCTTCCTGCTTTCAGAGGAAGGTCAGACATGCTAGATTAGAGACAGAGATGGCAGAATCTGGAGGGCTGTGCCAGAGAGCTTCAGGGAGGGACAGGACAGATGGAAGTTCAGTAATCCTTGGTCCTTGCAGGCCAAAGTTTGCTTTTTTTCTCAGAAAATTCTGTATCTTTTAAATTACATTGTAAACTGATGTAGGAAAACAACTCCCTAACACACACACACACACACACACACACACACACACACACACACACACACACACACACATCTTGGACACCGTAGTTAGTGAACTTGCTGAAATGCTATATGCATTCTTGAGGTAACAAGAATGTCATCTCCTTGGAAAGCTACCCACCATCCTCCATTGCTTCTCTCTTGTTCCATAATCAACAGAAAGCAGTCCTAGAGTGACATCACATTAAGTCAGCTTACAATGAAATTTATAAGCTTTTAAAAGGGCTGTTTTGTCTTTACGATCTGTTTGGTGTCTAATTATAGATGTATCTAATGTATCACAACAGTTTCTAATGAAGTTAATTTTGAGGGTTTTGAACTTTATGTAAATGTGTTAACAGAAGCTTGTGTCTGGCCTCTTTGCCCTACATTGTGTCTGTAAGAACCATGAGTGACTGCTCTCAGCAAGCAAACAGATCTTGTTGGGAAGAGTTATTCAGTCTCACAAATATCTCGGTCTGCTTTGTAACTTGTTGTCATAGAAGAACAGAAAAAAAGGCGTCAAAATGCTTTGTCAAAGTCTTATGCTGGGTGTTGGAAAGATATGGGTGACAAATCTGGAGACATTGTTCCTCAGGGTTCTCTGTCTAATATGACTATTTTATTAACTCAAACTACTATACTGTAATAAACGTTACAGAATGTGTGTAGAAATGAAAGCGCCCAGAACAGGTTCAGGTTCCCATTCTCTAAGGCACTGTCTGCCAGAGAAGCCGGGAAGCGTGCTGGGTCTTGAACTAATTCTATGAGCTGACCATCTTGAAAACTGAGATGGAAACTTGGAAGTTGACAGAAAACCCTGTGTTCAAGATGTGGTCTCTGAGCTGAGAATGTCTGGGAAGATTTCTTGCACTAACTGCCCTCCTAGGGCATGAGTGTGATCTAAGGAGATGTTACTAGAATACAGATCTCCCAGAATCTCCTGCAGGGTCTGCTGTCACCATGTATGGTGAACAGATTCTGCAAGGCTTACTGAGCAACCCATGTGACGGGAACTTCTGGAATTTGGTATCAAGAAGGCAAGATATAACTCTACTGCAATGGGTGTATTTCTGGTGTATATGCATATATCTATATTCATGGGCATGTAATATATGAGTTTGTGTGTGTGTGTGTGTGTGTGTGTGTGTGTGTTCATGTCTGTCTGTCTGTATAGAAGCTAGAGGTCAACCTTGGAAGTCATTTCTCAGGTACTATCCAGCTTGTTTTTTGAGAGAGGGTCTATCATCGTCCTGGAGGTCACCTAAAAGGCTAGACTGGCTGACCACTGAGCCTCGTGGATCCATCTATCTCTTTATCATCAATGTTGGGATTCCAAGTGTGCATCATCATGCCTGGCTTTTCATGTGGGGGCTGGGATTGAACTCAAGTCCTAATGCTTGCCTGGCCAACACTGCATCATCTTTTATCTTTCCAGCTTTTAATGGGTACTTTTCTGCCTTTTGCTTTCATTCTACAAAGCTTTTGTAGTTTGTGTCAAGAGTAACTCTGTATAAGGAACTCCTTAGAGAGGAGAGGGGCACATGATAACACAGTATCTCTGCTGAGGTTAATTTTCTAGCCTAGGTGGGCAAGAGTGTTCCTCTTTCTCCACATCCTTGCCAGCATCTGCTGTCCCCTGAATTTTTGATCTTAGCCGTTCTGACTGGTATGAGGCGAAATCTCAGGGTTGTTTTGAGGAAATCACTAATATTATCTTTTGTTGTCTCAGTTAACAAGTTGGTCATGAGTGTATACTATGTGTCATGTGATACGGGTGCTGCTTTCATGGAACAACATTTGAAGGAACGGGAAGTCGGTTGACTTGGTAAATCCTTCACTCTATGGACTCAGTAGAGGTGTGATAGGCAAAGACCTTAAGAAGATGAAATGAGGTGACAGAACTAGTAAGGAGAAACTAAAATCAGCGGAAGAATTGCTACTCAGTGCTGTGTGATGTAACATCAGTGCTAAGTACCAATGACGTTCTGAAGGTGTTTGAGTATGCGCTGTTGCTCCTCTCATACTGAGAGATGGAATGTCACAGACCTAGAAAGAGCACAGTGAGAAACATCTATAGGCCATGGTTAGAGATGCAGCTTTGCCCTAACGGTCCTGCTCCTTGCAGGACCTGAGCTGATTGGTTTTTGTCAACTTGTCACAAACTTAGACATATCTTGAAAGAGGGGTTCTCAGTTGAGAAGATGTCTCCATAAGGTTTGCCTGTAGGCACATCACCAGTGAATTCTTTTGATTGCTGATTGATGTGGAAGGGTTCACCTCATTGTGGGAGGTGCCAACCCTAGGCAGGTGGTCCTGGGTGCTATAGAAAGCAGGCTGAGTAAGCCATGAGGAGCCAGTAAGCAGGAGCCCTCTGCGGCCTCTGCGTCAATTCCTGCCTTGAGTTCCTGCTCCAACTTCTCAAGATGATGAACTACAAGCTGTAAGATACAATAAACCCTCTCCTTTCCAGGTTGCTTTTGGTTATAGTGTTTTAGAACAGCAATAAATACTCTAACTAGGAAAGAAAAAAAAAATCCAAGGAGTTTATTTTATGAGAGGTGTCCTGGAGATGCAAAAGCGTCAGACTTCAGAGGGGAAAAACTGTAGTGTCTACATTTGATTGTGCTTTTAACCACATTTTATAGTATTCCCTTGTTTAAAGCTTGGAGTTCAAATTTACCAGTGAAGTTTTTGATTGGCTCATGTTGGATGGTAAAATTATCGTTGGAAGGATTCCTCCTTTCTGTTCAATGACCCTTTACCCCTTGTAAAGAACACATAGCCTCAGAGGGCATTTTGTCCGGAACTGTGGAAATCGCCAGCACAGGGGACCACCACGGCTGCGCTTCAGATATCTACACTGCAGGTACCAGGTGGGAGAATTAGTGGGCGAGAATGATAAAGAACTCGTGCCCACTGTCCCGAGCCTGCAGTGGGGCAACGCCATGGACCCCAGGTGGATGCAGACATCCACTACTTATACAGCAAAGCCTGCACACCACAGCTGGACTGCGGGCCCTGCACTGGCACTTTCCAAAGCCTCAGGGAAAGTGCCCTCTGAGGCTATGTGTTCTTCACACCCCTCACTAACATGTTGGCGATTCACATTAGATAGAAGACTGTGCAAATGTGTGGAACTTTGAGATTTGATCTTTCAACAGCATCTTCCTGTGCTCTCTGGAGACTACAATGGTAAGAAGGTGGACGATATGGCTCCCAGCTCCAGCCTTTGGTATCACAGTGCCCTTCTGCTACTGTTGTCTCACGTGAGGCAGTAAGAGGCATGGACAGGACTTGCAGCCAGAGAGACAGAGCTTCCCTCACACTCAGCTCTGTCAGTGGAGTTTCTTGGCCAAGGACTTTGACTCCAGTGATCAGGCAGAAAGACCAGGGGAGGATTACTGTCACTGTGATGCACTCGAGTACTGAGAAGATAAGGAAGTTCCAGGTAGAGCTACGTATTTCAAGTGTGGTGGAGTGGGTCTGTTTGGTATGGGTGAGATAAACATGAAATGGTTCAGAAGGTTGGGTAGCTTTGTCAATGAGAAATGAGTTTTAAGTTTTGCAATGTTTTCCCTCATAATCTCTGTCCGTAGGACATTTGTGAGGTTTCAGGGTCTTCAGTCAGTTGTAGTTGACCAGTTGACCCACAGAGCTCTACCTAGGCTGAGATGATGAAGGAGGGGGAAATAATTGTGTATGATCCTTGGAATAAGAAGTCACTGGAGGAAAGACATGCAAGTATGCATGCTTTTCTATGGTTCTGATTCCAACCCCACTGGCAAGCTTAGCTTTTCTCATGTAGATGAACCTGATCCTGACATAGATTAGAGCAAGTTATTTGTTGGGACAACTTATGAGCCTTAGTAGAGTGTCCTGGTATTTATGTGTCCATGTAGCTCCTCCTGTCAACTTAGAAAACTTTGACAAGATTAAAAAAATCCTACAAATGAAAACACCCAAGACTTTGTAAGGAAACTCATTAGGAATCTTGGAGCTCTGTGAGTTCCATTTCCGAGCCCAGTGTCTATCTCCAGACGCATTATGGATTTTACCTCTGTCCACTGCAAATGATAGCAATGGGGAACTGATTGGAAAAGCAGAGTAGGATAAATAGCAGAGAGCAGAGATGTGTTTTAGCATGCCAGACCACTCAGCCTGGGTCCAATATTTCTAAGCCTTCTCTTAAACCATAGTTTTATATACAAACTTTGCTTTGATAATGTCTAGTGAGGTCAGGAAAGAGAAGAGAGACAGACAGCCTGGAAAAGGCAGTTTCTGACGTCCCCAACTATGTGATCCATCTTGAAAACTGTTTTCAGAGCCAGGATTTAGACAAAAGTACCATTTAAAATGACCTTAATGAGACTTCACCTTGAAATAATAACTACTTTTTGTAATCAAAATGCCTATTTTATTTATTTATTTTTATTATAACTCAAATTTTGTCAGTGGTGTTGTTTTCAAACTGCCTATTGCATGGTTAAACTCTTTATTCTTAAAATTAAATATGTTTGTTATAGGTCATTTATTCAAGCCTTGGCTTCTTCCAGAGAACATCTTTCCTGTTCTTTCCCAAGAACTAATTTTTCAGCTTCCTGTGTGGGAAAGGTGGTTCTTACCTGTGTTCAGTGAGACAAAAGAGATGCACTTGGAAGTGGAGAGGGGGTCAGACGTGTATGCAAGGAGGAAACAAGAATTTTCTAGAAGAGGTTTGGAAATGCTTCCTATTGTTTCATAGGATAGGGGAAATTCTGTATTTCCCTTGAGACTAGCGGTACCACTGTGGGTTTGCCTGTTGTCTTACTGTTTACACATCTCATTAGAAAGAAATATCTACTTTTGTCTACAGCCTGATGGTTAATTTACTTAGCTTCTTGTGAAGGTTAGAAGATAAAGCAGAGAAGGTAAAGCCTACATTGTGAAGTTGGCAGACCTGAATGACAAGGGACCTTAGGTTTCTGAAGGGTATCAGAGTCAACTGTTATATTGACTTTCCTATCTCCAAACTGCATTCTAAATGGATGACAAATGGTTTATTGTTTAAGTCTCCCTGGATAAGCATTTTTAAAAATTAAAACATATAAAAGCAATATTATATGGACTGATCATGTTGTATGTAGAAACATATACACATATATACATCTCTATATATTCATGCAATGACAATTAATGTAAGATAAGACCATGAATTTGGAAGCAGAACAGGGAAGGGTATTTGTGGGAGCTTGAAGGGAAGAAAAGGATGGGAGAAATGTGATTTTAGTATAATCTCAAAAATTAAAAAGTAAGAATAAAGTGTCTTTTGTTGTTAAATACATTCTAGTTGACACATGATTTATCCCAGACATGTGGCTTCCTTTCATTTTCTAACTTCTGCTGTTGAGATTCTGAGTAAGCCAAGAGAAGCATCTAGAAAGGTTCCAAGATACTAGTTTATTAACTGCAAAGCGGAGGTCTTGTTCTGCTTGGATGTGGTGTTTTCCCTCTTTTTGCATAAGCTAGATAGGACATCCATGATCAGTGCCTCTGTTTCCACAGAGACAGCTGCAATGAACTTACGTCTAATATAGAGGACGCAATACACCCTTAATATGGACAATAGTTCAGGACTGTTATTCTTTGTGCACAGGTAATTACTGTGGGGCTAAACTGTGGGCTTCCTGGGAGCAACTTAAATAGGATTTTAGTAGGAAAGGAGGTAATGAGAAACTTTGAAGAACTCATTATTGGAGGTGATCAAGTCCAGCCCTTCCTCTCTTTACTGCTGAGAAGCAGCTGGCCAGCTCACCCAGCTGGAGGCTCCCAGAGCTGGATGTGGTGCTTCCTGGAAGCCAGGCAGATCTGTGAGGAGTCAAAGGTCTTGCGCAGTGATGAGTAATTAGGGCTTCTTTGCAGAGCTGCAATGCCCCATGCAGTCAGGACGACACACTATTTTAAGTGCTTTCAATTTATGGACTATTAATGCCCAGCAGTAGGCATCTTCTTTCCTGTCTTCTTCACAAACCTCAGCCTACCCCTGCCTGCAGTGCCTTCTGATTTTGTTTTACTGAGAAAACTGTGGTCTGTGAATGTAAGGGAAATAGAGAATGACTAAGTGTAAACAGTCCTCGGGTAATTTTTGTTTCCAGTTTAAGTCTTGCACTTGTATACACATCTCCACAATTATTTTTGTCTCAGCCTACTCAAAACCCTGGAACTATTTTGCCTAACCTGGTTTCTTACCATCCTTGTTTACCCACTTGTTCTTTAGAAACAAAGAATGTTTAGTAATGCAACGCAGTGAGGTTCTTTCTCCATTTATGGCTTCACTTAAGGTTTCTTTTGCATTCAATCTGAGGGTTTTAGCAAACACTTATGGATTATTAATTATAGTGGCAGTGCTACTCAGAAGGCATCTTTACCATTGCACCAATAAGGACAGAGGTGGGATTTTATCTCATGCTCTCAGAGGTATGGATGGTGTTAAAATGGATTTTGAGGAATGTGAAGAAGTTCTCTAACATGCTGGAGTTTTTGCATTTTTAAAAATGTTTCTTCATTACCATTGCTTCACAAATCTCTTCTAACTTGCGTACTTTCCCATGTATCCCTGACACTTCTTTGGCTCTGTCTCATCAACCCTTAGCTTTTTGATCTATCTGCAGACATAGTTGGAGGCATGGCTTATTGGTAGGTTCTCACCCTGCAAATATGAAAATTTGTTTTTGAACCCCAGAACTTATGTGTGTAAAAGGAATTATAAGGTCTAGCTAGCCCATATAAAAGACACACAATCCAGGCATTTTATTTACAAGCTGTGAGCCTAGATTGGGCAGGTTTGGAGCAATTCTAACTTACGTTCCAGCCATATGTCCCTTGTGTCTTGCTGTTTCTCCTGGCTGTGTCATGGTCCATCTCCTTTCATGGCAGCCTCCTCCTCTCTCCAAGTCCTTTCTTCTTGGTTCTCAGTTGCCACCTTCAGCCTTCAGCCAATTAACTGAAAATCTTCCTACCCCCATTTATTGCCCAATCACAGGCTTTAGCAATTCTTGGGGAGCAAGGTTCATACAACAAAAGCTGGTAAATGTGAGAATTTCCTCATTGGGGGCAACCAGATCTTGGGGGTCAGTATTTAGCATTTGAATATATAGCAGTATCAGACCAACCCCATATATATATATGAAAAATCTGGATGTGGTAGTTCAGGCAGAGATGGGAGTTTCTGCAGGACTCACTGGTCAGCCAGCCTATCTGAATTGGCAAGAGATCCTGTTTTCAAACAAAACCAAAGGAAGTGGATACCATCCAGAGGAATGACACCAAGGTTGACTTCTGTCATCCATGTGTGGATATATACACATGTGCATGCACATCTCTCTCTCTCTCTCTCTCTCTCTCTCTCTCTCTCTCTCTCTCACACACACACACACACACACACACACACACACACACACACCACACACTCTCTCTCTCTCTTCAGGGCAGTCCTTGATAATAGATATTTTAGATACTTTATGTTTATCTCACTCAAAGGAAAAACTCTTGAAATGATGGTCTTATTTGAATAATAACTAAAATCCCTGTCCATTTTGCCGAGGTAATTAGAACTCTTGTAGATGTGATTAACTTAAGGTGTATTGGTCAATAGAGTGT
This sequence comes from Mus pahari, assembly GCF_900095145.1. NCBI lineage: Eukaryota > Metazoa > Chordata > Mammalia > Rodentia > Muridae > Mus > Mus pahari. The sequence goes on along the minus strand of NC_034590.1, from coordinate 163,780,389 downwards.
CAGGCCAGAGACTTCAAGATTCTACTAGAAACAAGCGTAATCCTTTCTTACAAACTTCAGAGGGAACAAGATGACCTTCCATACACTTTACTTTAGACTTCTGGTCTTCCAAAACTATGAAAGAAAAATATTTATATTATTTTAAGTAATGTATCCTGTGTAGTATATAATTGCTATAGTAATTAGCTCTAGGACACCAGTACATGTATTTGTTTTAATAAGACATTTAATTCAGAAATAAAGAACATTAGGAGAAAACAGAAAAATGAACCAAACCTTTGTTTATGTTTGTGTCCTGAAAACCAGTCTTTACTAGTTGCAATAATAGTATGCATGATTTTTGTTAGTTCCTGAAAGAGATTTATTATTATCATTGGCAGCCAGACTTTAAATCTTTTCTTGGAAACATTTTTTGGGAAGGTCTTTTTCAGTTATATATACATGGTTGCATTGAGTTCTTATTTACCAAATGGAAAAATTATTGGAAACTACAGCTAGCAAACAAAATAAGAAACACATTATTCTTTGTAATATTCAGAGAAATGCAACTTAAAATATCAAGGGATTGTTTATCACAAGAGGATTTTGTAGAAGTATATATAGCAGGGCCTGAGTGTCTTAGCAAACATAAATCCCAAATTACTGACCTGTTCCTCCAGTTGGCACATTGTGGAGTTGAGGAGCGGTTCATGAGATATGCATGTAATAAAGTCTTTTAATCCTGAATTGCTTATTCTTATGAATAGTGACAGCCAGTGCTAGGATCAGAATGACAACATTGTCAAAAGAAAACAAACCTCCTTTTCCTTCATGTGTTATCTAGATGTTGACGTTCCCTCTTAGTTTCTTGTGTATTTTCTTTTTTCTCACCATAGGAAATCAAGGCTGTGCACCATCTTTATAGCAGTCACTTTCCAATTAGCACTTTTAGAGCCCTGCCAAGTCTTAGCCTGGCCTTTTTATCCTCCATTCATCTTAAGGGTTCTAAGAGCTGACTCTGGTTTCTGAAAGCTGATTTCTTACCAGTAGGTTGAGGGTTTGCTGTTTCCAAGGAGAAGAGTCACAAGGGTCTGTCACAGGGCATGAAGTAAGAGTATGGTGTGTCTAAGATAAGAAACTCTGGCGCATATAAAAGACTGTTGAATTTACTCAGTCACCAGTTCAAGTAGGCAATTTGAGTGCTGACTGATTAAAGAAAACCAACTGTCATTATAAAAACATCAAGATTGTTGTGGGAATGTAAGTTTTGGAGGGTAGCTTAGAGGTGAAAATATTATACACACAAACACCAACAATGCAATCCCTGCTCCCCTCAACCCAGTCTCTAAACTCTCAAGTAAATACTTTCATTAGTTTATTCTCTCATATACTACATCCCTATTGCAGTTTCCCCTTCCTTCACCCACCCCTCCCCAACCTCCTCCTTCCCTAGTCACTCCTCTATATTGCTTCAGAAAAGGTCAGGCCTCCCAGGGATGTCAACCAACATGGCATTTCAAGTTGCAATAAGATTAGATAACTCTCCCCCCCACACACACACCCCATATTACAGAGGGACTAGGCCTCTCAGCAGGCAGACAAGTGCCCTAAAAGCAGTCAAAAGCATCTGAAACAGCCCCTGCTTCCTTGGTTAGGACTCCCAGTAAAACAACAAGGCACACAACTATAATAGATGTACAGAAGGTTAGACCCATGCAGGCTCCCCGCTTGTCAGTTCAGTCTCTGGGAGCCTCTGGGAATCCAGATGTGTTGATTCTGGAGGTTTTCCTGTGGTGTCCTTAGCCTCTCTGGAGCCTACAATCCTTCCTCCCACTCTTCAGCGGGATTCCTTGAGCTCCACCTAATGTTTGGCTATGTGTCTGCTTCTATCAGTTGCTGGATGAAGCCCCTCTGATGACAATCGGGTTAGGCACTAATCTATGTTTTTGTTTTTTGTTGTTTTGTTTTGTTTTTCAATTTTGTTTCTGTCCAAGGTCTCTGGGATATTCAGCCTCTGGGATTCTGGTCCTCTAGGCAGTGTTAGCCATGGGCTTTCTCTTGTGGCATGGGTCTCAAGCTAGACCGATTAGCTACTCCCACAAATTCTGTGCCACTTTTGTCCCAGTATATCATGCTGGCAGGACAAAGTGTAGGCCGAAGGTTTTGTGGCTGGGTTAATGTCTCAGTCCCTCCACTGGAAGGAGACTGGTTCAGGCTCTGTATCTCCATTCACTAGGAGTCTTAGCTAGGGTCACCCTCATAGATTCCTGAGAATTTCCATTGCACTAGGTTTCTACCGGGCCTCTGAATTGCACCCCCTTCCAGTTGTCTCTCCCTTCATCCTCTCCCCACCTGATCCCTCCTGTTGCCATCTCCACCTGCCCCAAGTCCACTGGTTATATCTATTCTATTGCTCCTTCCCAGGGAGATCCATCTATCCCCTCCTTGAGCCCTCCTTCTGATTTAGCTTCTCTGCGTCCATGGGTTATAATATAATTATCCTATATGAGTGATATCCACATTTCATACCATGTTGTCTTTCTGGGTCTGGGTTACCTCACTGAGGATGATATTTTCTAGTTACATTCATTTGCCTGCAAAGTTCAGGATGTCTTGGTTTTTAACAACTGAGTAATACTCCATTGTGCAAATGTATCACATTTTTTTTTTTTTCTATCCATTCTTTGGTTGAAGGACATATAGGTTGTTTCCAGTTTCTGGCTATTATGAGTAAAGCATAGTTGAACACTGTGTTTGTGGTAGGATAGAGCATATACCCTTGAAATATCTTGGAGTGGTGTGGCTGAGTCTTGAGGTAGATTGAGTCCCAACTTTTTGAGAAACTGCCGTATTAATTTCCAAAATGGCATTTCTTCCTGTATATATTCAAAATGTCAACCAGAGAGGCACTTGGCTCTGGGGGATAAGTGGGGCTGCTCGCTGCGTGCTGGAGAACAGCCTATTCTCATTTGCACAGCAGCATATTTTGGGATGGGGTACACCTGCTTCCCAAGGTCCAAGCATCGAGGATTTTTTTTTTTTCTCATTTTCATATTTAGATGTTCATTCCACAGTGAGATATTTTGTTCTGATCTGGGACCATTTTTAGGCATTTTTCTTAAAAGAGAATACTTTAAAATTCACTTAACTTTTTACGAAGCATTTGGTTTATTATACTAATAAATCTTACTTTAGTTCGCCAAACACTTGCAGTGAATGTGATACGTTTATGTGGAAATTAAGTAGCACTGCATCTTCTTTGTAAGGCAGACACACATGTAAAAGGAAATGGATACAGGCTAGAATCAGAGGACGGTGGGCTTGCTGGGGGAATGCCTCTGCTGTTCTCACTGGTGAGTGTTTACTTACAGGGAAACCTCCATAAAGATTCAGTAACTAGGCTGAACTATAAACAACACTCAGGTCTTAAGTACAAGGATGAGGTGATGGACTGGGCTGAGTGCAGGATTCATAAAAGATGGACAAAACGTGAGAATAAAGTTAAAATATTCTGAGTATATTAAAGGACTATATGTGAAAGCAAACGTTTTAAACATCTGGGAGAAATATAGAAGACTATTATATCACAACTGGGGAGAATTCATCTTCACGGCAAAACAAAACAAAACAAAACAAAAATAACCAAAAATCATAAAGAAAAAGATTTCAGACATTTGACTTCATTAAATGGGCTGGGGAGATGGCTAAACTGGGAAAGTTCCTGCTGTGCAAGCATGAAGAACTGAGGTCCATGCTCAGCACCTGGGTAAAAAACAGGTCACAATGATGCATGCCTGCAACCCCAGCACCATAGGACAGGGTTGGCTAGATCCCAGGGGCTTTCTATCCAGCATGCCTATCCTAATTGGAGACACAAATCTCAGTGAGGGACCTGGCTTTAAAAACAAGGTGGTTTGTATTTAAAGGAAGCTGAGTTTTATTCATATAATACAATCACATAATAAATGCAGGACTGAATTTATAACAAGAGATCAAGTTTCCAAATTGCCCTGCAAATGCTATAGCAATTTAAATAAAAAATGATATGCAAAGTAAGTGTTTGTTAAGCTATGGCTTACTAGTTAGCCATTAATTAATTCATTGGCTGGGGAGGTGCAGTAAGAATCTCATTTTCATTGTCATCCCATCCATTTTGAGTGAAACAAAAGACAAAAAGAACACATTTATCAGTCAGATTGATTTTTTTTTAAAACCCTGACATTTGAACTAGTGTCTTAAGTTCTTTTAAAAATCATGAAATGTATTTTGTCTTAAGATTAGGTCAGAGTATTCTGCTAGCAGCCTTCAGATGAAAATGTAGAACTCTCAGCTCCTCCTACACCATACCTGCCTGGATGTTGCCATGCTCCCATCTTGATGATAATTTACCTCTGAACCTGTAAGTCAGCCCCGACTAAATGTTGTCCTTATAAGAGTTGCCTTGGTCATAGTGTCTGTTCACAGCAGTAAAACCCTAAGACACAAGTTGGTACCAGGAGTGGGGCATTGCTGTGATGGGCCTGACCATGCTTTTATTTGGAGGACTGTGGATCTTGGGACTTAGTATTTGGAAAGCAGCAGAGTGCTTTAAGTGGGGCTTAGTTGGCCATCCTAGTAGGGATATGGAAGGCTTTGTTGCTGAGGCTGATTTGAATTATGGGAAGCCTGGCTCTAGAGGTTTCAGGGGGAAGAATTTTAATACGTGGCCAAGAGACTGTTTTCGTGATATTTTAGTGTAGACTGTGGCTGCTTTTGCCCTTGTCTGAAGAGTCTACCTGAGACTAATGCAAAGAGATTTAGATTAATTATATTGACAAAGGAAGTCTCAGAAACTGCCAAGACAGACTCTGTTCCCTGGTTAAGTCTCATGAAGAGCGTTTTGAAAAAGCTTAGCAAGCTTAGATAGGAAAATTATAAAGGGGCACCAGGAAGTGAAATGGAGTTGAGTCCTGTGTTCACAGATATTAAATTGAACTAAGGGAGTGGTGACCTTGGTGCAAGATCCCACCTAGCTAAATTTAGGTCCAGGCATCATAGTACAAGCCTTTAATCTCACTAGGCAAAGGCAAGCTGCAGTTCTCTGAGTTCAAGGCCAGCCTAGGACAGAGAAAGTTCTAGTTGAAGAAAAGCTTAAGTCCAGGTATGCTGGCACATGCCTTTAATCCCAGTATTTAGAAGACAGAGTCATACAGGTCTCTGAGTTCAAGTTCAATCTAAAGAGCAAGTTCCAGGAGAACCAAGCTTAGGCAGTGAAGGAGTTGGAAAACACAAAGTGATAATGTCATAGAACAAGGTGGGGCATGTTCTAGTCCCAGCAAGCAGCAGAACTCAGCAGTTTCAGCCATTTTGCTCTGGCTTTAGAGGCAAGAATAGAGGGGACTACTGGGATGATTGATGCTGGCTAGCTAGAGCTAAGAGATTGGCGGTGATTAAGAAGAGACTAGCATCACTGATGTGAAATCTACCGGGAAGTGTTTTCTGAGAGCACAAGAAGCTGTGTTCCAGAGATAGCCAAGGTTGTACCTCATGATGTAGCTCTACTTGCTAATGTGTAAGAGTTACCCAGGTGGTATTGGTTTTATAGGCATGAAAGCATCATGAAAAACAGCTGAGGCTTGGCACTATGAGAGGCTATGGAAGGCCATTTGTGAAGGTGCAGCCCCAGTTGCAGTTGACAATCTAGGACTGAAGGGGTCTTTCAAAGGTGTGGAGATGTGGCACCATGAAGAGAGATTATTTGACGCTATTTGTGAAGCTTAGTTACAGCACAAGACCTCAGTGTACTGGAGATGCCAATAGAATGGGATGATTATCAAGACCAGCAGCTGAAGTGGAGTGGATCAACCTGAGCTTAGAGTACTACAGAGGCAGAGCTGGAGAAATGATGCCAGCTCTTTGGAGGAGCCCAGAAGATCATGTGTAGATCCCAGAAATTGAAACAATAAGCTTATAATATTAAAGTTGCCTGGAGACCCCAAGATGTTCAGAATGCCAGAGCCATGGGCTATCTGTTGAGGAAAGCTGCTAACAGGGACTGGAACCTGTCCAGAAGAAAAAAGTTTATTGCAGTCAACAAAGATGAAAAAGGAGTTGGAGATCTCTTTGACACCAGACATGGAGATGCAGAGTTTGGAGTTTGCCCAGCTGGTTTCCTGTTTTGTTTTGGCAATTACAGTCAAGTGATTGGATGAATCTCAGAAAAGACCTTGAACTTTGGACTTTTAACATTGTTGAGACTGCTATAGACTATGGGGGCTTTAGAAGGTGGACTAAAGGCTGGACAGTGGTTGTGCATGCCTTTAATCTCAGCACTTGGGATGCAGAGGCAGTAGGATTTCCGAGTTCAAGGCTAGCCTGGTCTACAGAGTGAGTTCCAGGACAGCCAAGGATATACATAGAAACCCTGTCTCAAAACACCAAAGGGGGGAAAATTGGACTAAATGTATATTTTATTATGCTATGTTTAGGTATGGCTCCCATAGACTCCGGTATTTGAATAAGGCCATGGGGCCAGGGAGTGGAATGTGATGGTTTGTATTTGCTTGGCCCAGGGAGTGACCCTATTAGGAGGTGTGTCTTGTTGGGGTAGGTGTGTCACTGTGGGTATGATCTTGAGACCCTCATCCTAGTTTCCTATAAGCCAGTATTGGGCTAGCAGCTTTCATATGAAGAAGTAGAACTCTCAGCTCCTCCAGCACCATGGCTACCCAGACTCTTCCACGTTCTTGCCTTGAGATAATGGATTGAACTTCAGAACCTGTATGCCAGTCCCAATTAAATATTGTCCTTATAAGAAAAAAAAAAAAAGATTAGGTCTTTTTTGTTGTTGTTGAAAAGAAGAACTTTCAACAATTTCTGGTGATCCAAAACATACTCTACCATTTTTCTACATATATTTATGTGAAGCAACATCCCTAGTACTGATGATTATAAAATCAAAATACTAATCAACTCTGAAAAATTTTGAAATGTTCATGCCCCATTGTATCAAATATTCCATTAAGACGTCACCTTTATTAAAAGTAAAGCAAGTATATTCATTTCATTAGCATTCAAGTTTGCTTTTGTATTTAATAAATGGTAAAAGAGCATGCATACTAAAATTTTGTTTTAAAGTAAAGTCTCTCATTTAAAGCAAAACAAACAAAAGATTTAATTTTAATTTTATTTTATTTTCATTATAAAAACTAAACAAAGGAGGTGAATGGCCCCTGAAGCATGGCATACAAATTGAATATGGTCTCCACACACACGTGTACACATGTAGATGCACACACATTCATACAAACATACATATACAAACAACCTCAAACCAAAAATACAAACCCTAAAATCCTGTTTACCTAAACATAAAAGAAAGAAGCCAATGGAATGGAGAGGATGGAGATATTAACTATTAATTGTAATGTAAAATATAGGATGAATGTTTCACTACCACAAGTAAATTCATCAACATAAAGCACATTCCTGACCAGGAGCCCAGCTAGGCAGAGCAAGCCTGGCAACTCCTAGCCTGGGGCCATGTGTCCAAGGTAGATGGAGCAACCCCCAAGAGGTATGGTCCCCATCTGGGTACACACAGGCCAGGCAAGCAGACAATACTCTGGATGACCGTTACCTAGTGCCACATGACACAGGCAGAGCAAAGCACTTTTGAGTCTTCCCCAGACACTCAGATTCCTTGGATACTATGAATATGAGCAAGTAAGAAGCAGAAGGATGTGTGCATAGTGATGAGAGGCTGAACTGAATACTTGAGGGTAGTGAGGAATAGCCTGATGTGAGTAGCCAGTGATGTCACTTAAGGCCATGGTTAATTAAGATCCTGGTCTGTGCTGCCTCCGAGGGACATGTCTGGTTTGATAGCCCTGCAGCAATTGGGGGTCTGTTACCACCAAAGATCAGTTGGAACTCCCTTGTCTGGGTTGCTGCCTAGGCCATGTTGATATCTGAGGGCTGTGCAGAGCTGGCCTTACCCCCTGACCCCCATAGAGCTGGCAATGGAATGGCAGGCAAACAGGAGAGCTGGCCCTGCCCTGGTGGCAGGTGATTGCAGGTGAACTAGGTCCAAGGGAATGAGAATGGGAGAGCAGCTGGCCCTGCCTCTTGTCTGCTATAGAGTGGAATGGATGAGGGAAAGAGTCATTCTCTGCCTTACCCTTTGGCACTTTTGACAGTTGGAAGAGCTACCCCTGCCTCTCACCATTTTCAGAACTTGAGAGACCAGGCCCTGAACCTCCTAGAGCTGGCCCTGCTGGTGAAGGCACTAGTGAGCTTTCCCTGAGCTGACCCTGCTCCTTGAGTAGTTCATTTACACAATGGAATACTACTCAGCTATTGAAAAGGAGAACATCCTGAGTTTTGCTGGCAAATGGATGGAACTAGAAAATATCATCCTGAGTGAGGAAACTCAGACCCAAAAGGACATGCATGGTATGTACTCACTAAAACGTGGATATTTTTCTTTTCTTTTTTTAAAATGAGAGACAGTGAGCAAGAAAGGGTATGGATTTGCTGGTTGGGTATGTAGGGAGGATCAGGAGGAGTTGGGGGGGGGGAAAGTAGCAAACCATAATAGAAAATATTATAAGAATAAATCTATTTTTAACAACAACAACAACAACAACAACAACAACAACAACTACAACTACAGAGACCAGAGAGACAGCTCAACAGGCAAAGGCCCTTTGCTGCCAGGGATGATGACTTGAGTTTAGTTCCTGGATTCTACAGGAAAGAAGGGCAGAACATATTTCGTCCTGCAGTCTGTTCTCTGACATATGTACCATCCTGCATATGTGAGCATACATGCTTGCATACATAATAAACAACAAAAAAACCCAAGCAACTAAATACGTGTAATAAAACCCAGATTCAGCTATGATTCATAAGAAATGAATTATGAAAAGAACTCAGAAATTTAGTAAATTAGTGAAACACATGAATGAAATTAACACAAAGGATGTAGTTCTGGAGTGTGAGGAAACTTACAGAGGCAAATACCTGTACTGATGTCATTGATTTTTGAACAGCTTAACAGATGCATACTGTTTCTAAGCTCACCTAGTTGAATGCATGAAAGATGAACAGCTTATCTCTACTAAGCAAACAAACGACATAACTAGGCTTAAGAAGGTGCTGAGGTACTTCTGTTGCTAGCTGGTAGCCGTGAGGAGACAAAGGCGTAGGAGCCATGCATTACCAGTCACTCTAGAGACGTGTGACATCACAACAGCCTCTAGAATTAGTGCAAGGAACACTTACTTCTAGAGTTGAAGAAGCTGTCATAGGTATGAAAGGCATACTTCATCTTCCAAGGGATGCAAAGTCTTCTCTGACCTCCATAGGCTTGTGTACCTGCATATATGTATGCACAAACACTCACAGAAATGCACACATGCAAATACAATAAATCTTAAAAGTAAAGTGGAGAGTGATTGAAGAATAAAGGTATCCTTCAATGCATCTGCTCATTCCAGTATACACACGAGCTCATATGTACACACAGACTGTGTACATAAACAGACTGTGTACATAAACTAAAGCAAAGGGAATGAATGAATGAATGAAAACAATAGCTGAAGTCAGTGAAATTTTAAAAGGTGCAAAAGAATGGAGAAATTATAAAAGAAGCCAATATGTATCTTTGAAACACACACACACACACACACACACACACACACACACACACACACACACACAGACTCAACCCAATTGTTGGCTGAAGTGCTTCCATTTTTCAAATTTGGGATATCTGAGAATCAAAATAACTAAGTTCAATCATGAATTATGAACAATTAACTATAAGAGATCAGAATTCCGTCTTGGTAAGAGACAAGTTAGAAAATCAGTCAGCACACTGTTTGCTATACAGTCATGAGGACCCAAGTTTCACCTCTAGCACTCACATAAAAATCCCAGGTTAGGTGGTCTGTGCTTATAATCTCAGCACTGGGGGAACTGAGATAAGTGGATCCCTGAGATGCACTGTCCAGCCAGCCTAGCCTATTCAGTGACTTGCAGATCAAAGAGAAACATCTCAAAAAATACTTGATGGCACCTGAGGAATAAAACTCAAGGTTGCCCTCTGTCATCCACATGAATGTGCACATAGTTCCATGTGCACACCACTATTCACATGCACTCATGCACCCACACATACACACACACACACACACACATGCATGCAACACACACACATACACATGCATGCAACACACATGCATGCAAATAAAAAGATTTATTAACAATAGAATGTTGGTAAGTAGACTAGGATTGACAAGGTCATTTTTGAGTTAGGGAAGCATCATTTGCCAATCAATGCAATAAACATGATACCAGGCAAGAATTACCAATGATTGCTAGATCTAGGGGAAATTTTGATGATGGGTAAGATATTTTCATAGTCTTAAAGTGTCTTCCTAGAACTGTTTCTTAGTTACAAGGGTATATACAAGAAGTAATTAAATGGAGAAATTTGGCAGGTTTTCAACTAAGCAGTGTAAATTAGTATTCCCCATGTAAGGCAGATGAAGGACACATTACTGTCCCAATATTATTAATTAAGGGTAAATAACTTTAATCATGATAAACTATCCAAAAAGCACAACTTAAGAAATATTTATTTCTAAAATATCAGAGCTATTAAAGACCATGATTGTGAAAGTATTCTTGATTATTAGTAGAACCGATGTTTACATCTCCCATAAATTCTCATTCAAATTTGACTGGATAATCTAGAGACCTAGGATAGAACCAGACACAACTGGCAAAACCAAAACCAAAACCAAAATCGCAACAATAAAAAACAGTCACCCACCCGAACAAACAAACTGGAACAATGACCTAGAATAACGGTATTCTGTTATATGCACAGTTTGATGTCTTGCCTAGATATCACCAAAAAGGCTTCGTCCAGCAGCGGATGGGAGCGTGTGCAGAGCCACAGCCAGATATTATAGAGAGAGTTTGAATTGGAGTTCTCCATTGGGTCCTACCCCACGGTGATCAGGGAACCCTGAGGAAGAGGGGGAATGAAGACTGTAGGAGTCAGAGGAAGTGGAGGACACCAAGGAGTGAGAGGAGATGGGGGGTCAACCCAATCAACTCAGCAGGGCTCACATGGGCTCACAGAGACAGAAACAAGCATGAGGCCTGCATGGGTCTGCAGCAGGTCCGTTGCTTGCATGTTACGGCTGTTAGCTTGGAGTTTTGTGGGTCTCTTCCAAGTGGGAACAGGTGTGTTTCTGATGGTTTTGCCTACTCTTGAGACACTTTTACTCCCGTGGGGTGGCCTTGTCCAGCCTTGATACGAGAGTTTTTGCCTTGTCTTATGTCTTGGAGTATCTTGTTCTGTCCTGTTTAGCTGTTGTCCCTTGGAGAACTTCTCCTTTTCTGAAGAGGAAATGGAGTAGAATTGGATCTGGGGACGAGGGGAGGAGGGTAGGGTAGGAGTTGTAGTGGGAGGCAAACTGAGGTTGGGATGCACTGTATGAGAGAGGAATCTATTTTCAAAAAAATAAAAATAGAGGAAGAAACTTTAGCCTCTAAGGTGATGGTATAATCTGTGCATTTCCTGATTCAAAAATGTTCTCAGGCATTCTTGAGAAGAATGAATTTTTAAAAATTCCATTAAGATGAAAATATGAAGTTGAAGTTGGGTACCAGGCACCTGGGAAAGGAGACCAGAAGCCTAATAATGCCAAGTTTGGCTCTATGAGAAAGTTGTAAGCTAAGCTGAGTACACAAGACCATGCCTCAAAAAGTATGACTTACAAGACCAAAGTATGAATTACAAGAAGGCAAATTACTCTTCCCTCACAAGGAATGAGTTTAGATTCACTGTGTAGGATGAATTTGTAAAGGTGCCGAGCAAAGCTACACTATCATCATTCCTCTCTGGGAATGAATACCTTTGATCCCAGCCCACTGACAAACACCTGCGTTCACTGGTAGCCCGCCAGGTGCCAACTCCAGCTCCCACTGCTGTGACAGTTACAATGTTGCCAGCTTTCTGAAGTTTCTTATTTTCAAATGTCATGCGGGGGATCATAGAACAAATAGAGTATATTTGTTGAAAGCTACAAGCTAATTTGATGGTTCCCCTCTTCTTGAATGAACTTTCCTGATGTTATGGTCTGTAACCTATCAGTGTGTTACATTTGGGAAAAATACACATTAATGTGTTCAGTATGGGCAAACAGTGTTGATCTTATTTCACCAAAAGCTAACAGGCATGCATTTTCTAATCCAAATAATTTATGTGGAGGAGACTGATTATGAAGGTATAACTTGGATTGCATCTGCCAGGTTTCAATACTTTTGGGAGAGTGATAGCTTTTTAATACATCCAATTCTTAGCCTCATTCAATTAGTAGTTTTTGAGTTATTGATTTCAGTTTGACATGCCTCTGTGTCAGCGGGGTTAGCCTCAGAGTCCTATGACCTACGCAGCTATTTAAAAGGTCCCTTCATTTGGCTTAATATTTTCAAGACAGCAGTTTGTGGCTCAAACTTTTTCATACATTCTAAATAAGCAGCTCTAAATATTAATTTTTCACTGGATCCTGCAAATTATATAGCCAGACTGGGGAGTTATCAGCCTGTTGAGGAATATGCTCAGACTGGTCAACATCAAGTAAGGACAGGCATACAGAGCTTGTCTTTGAATTAATGGTGACTTACAGTAGGCCTCATTCTTGGTTTTATGTTTTTCTTGGTTTATTGAAAACAAATAAGTAAATAAAATAGCTACCATACTAACTTTCAAATTATTTTTTTAAATATTATTTAAACAAGTACACGGTTGCTGTCCTCAGACACATACCAGAGAGTGCATCAGATCTCATTATGGGTGGTTGTGAGCCACCATGTGGTTGCTGGGAGTTGAACTCAGGACTTCTGGAAGAATGCAGTCATAGCTCTTAACCTCTGAGCCACCTTGTATTTTTCTTTTAAATTAGATATTTTCTTTATTTACATTTCAAATGTTTTTTCCCTTTCCTGTTTTCCCCTCCGCAAACCCCCTATACCATTCCTCCTCCCCCTGATCACCAACTCATTCTCTCCTGCTTCCTTGTCCTGGCATTCCCTTACACTCGGGCATTGAGCCTTCACAGGACCAAGGGCCTCTCCTCCCATTGATGTCCAACAAGGTCATCCTCTGCTACATATGCGGCTGGAGCCATGGGTCCCTCCATGTGTACTCCTTTGTTGATGGTTTAGACCCTAGGAACTCTGGTTGATATTGTTGTTCCCCCTATGGGGCTGAAAACCCCTTCAGCTCCTTGGCTCCTTTCTCTAGCTCCTCCATTGGAGACCCTGTACTCAGTCCAATGGTTGGTTGAGAGCATCCACCTCTGTATTTGCCAGGCACTGGCAGAGCCTCTCAGGAGACAGCTATATCAGGCTCCTGTCAGCAAGCACTCGTTGGCATCCACAACAGTGTCTGGGTTTGGTAACTGTATATGGGATGGACTCTCAGACGGGGCAGTCTCTGGATGACCTTTCTTTCAGTCTCTGCTGCATACTTGGTGTCTGTATCTCCTCCCATGGGTTTTTTGTTCCCTCTTCTAAGAAAGACTGAAGCATCCACATTTTGGTCTTCCTTCTTCTTGAGCTTCATGTGGTCTATGAATTGTATCTTGGGTATTCCGAGCTTCCGGGCTAATACCTACTTATCAGTGAGTGCATACCATGTGTATTCTTTTGTGATTGGGTTACCTAGCTCAGGATGATATTTTCAAGTTCCATCCATTTGCCTAAGAATTTCAAGAATTCATTGTTTTTAATATCTGAGTAATACTCCATTGTGTAAATGTACCACATTTTCTGTGTCCATTCCTCTGTTGAGGGACATCTGGGTTCTTCCNAGCTTCTGGATATTATAAGTAGGGCTGCTATGAACATAGTGGAGCATGTGTCCTTAGTACAAGTTGGAGTATCTTCTGGGTATATGCCCAGGAGTGGTATAGCTGGGTCCTGTCCAATTTTCTGAGGAACCACCAGACTGATTTCCAGAGTAGTTGTTACAACTTGCAATCCTACCAACAATGGAGGAGTGTTCCTCTTTCTTCACAACCTTGCCAGCATCTCCTGTCACCTGAATTTTGGATCTTAGCCATTCTGATGGGTGTGAGATGGAATCTCAGGGTTGTTTTGATTTGCATTTCCCTGGTGACTAAGGATGTTGAGCCTTTCTTTAGGTGCTTATAATTTCAACTTATAATACAGGCTGCCCTCAATCTCAGAAATCTGCCTGCCTCTGCCTCCCACGTGCTGGGATTAAAGGTGTGTGCCACCACTGCCCAGCTATATTTTATTTAATATTTTATTTTATTTTTTATTAGATATTTTCTTTATTTACATTTCAAATGCTATCCCGAAAGTTCCATATACCCTCCCCCCGCCCCTGCTCCCCTACACACCCACTCCCACTTCTTGGCCCTGGCTAACCCTGTGCTGGGTCATATAAAGTTTGCAAGACCAAGGGGCCTCTCTTCCCAATGATGGCCATCTGCTACATATGCAGCTAGAGACACGAGCTCAGGGGGTACTGGTTAGCTCATATTGTTTATATGCTTATTTTGTGAGTGGTGTGTATGTGTATGCACGCATGTATGTGTTTGTGTGTGTGTGTGTGTGTGTGTGTGTGTGTGTTTACAACTTGACTGTGAAATCACATTCAGCTCACCACAGACTCTCATGATGCATGGATCACTCAGCAAATGGCTTCATGAAACCCATTTCTCCATAGATTTCCTGACAAGGAATGAAATTAAAAAGCCAGTTTAGATCTGCCAAATGTATTTAAGAACACAAAAGTTGCATGCTGGCCGACTCATCACACTCTCAGTAAGGTCCCGTGAGCCTCAACTCATCTGTGTCTAGGCTGGGGACACAGTTTCATTATTCTGCCTGGGGAACTCATCATTGCAGGGTGGATACACCTGTTGTAGCCATGCCCTGTGGTACTTGACCATGAGAAGAAATCTACATAAATGTGGAGCACAGCACATTCGTCTCTTTTCATAGTCTACAAACTGGGACTCTGGGTGAGTGAGGAAAACTATAACTTAAGAGATTGGTAACTGAGCCTTGAGATCCTCACTGGAAAAGCCATACAGACCCAGAAGTCATTTAGCAACATTGGAAGCATGTGCTCAGAGACCGCATAAGTCTAATGGTGGGAACTGGATCATGCTGTTTGGGAAATGATAGTAAGAATGGCCTCCTTTTAGTTAAAGTTGACCTGGTTTGTGGAGGGAAAAGGAGAAAGAATAAAATACATAATGCTTTTCTCTTTCAAGTATGTGTTTATTATAGAAATGGATATTTGAACATATAGATGGAAGAACAGAAGGTCCAATGTTGATAGATTTATAAAGAGGACAAGCTTGGGATGTCGGACAAATGGACTGGAACTTTCCCCACTGATATTTCATTGTTTGGTGAGTTTCCTGTGTTGTCCACACTGAGTGGGAGGTTCACAGGCATGCCGGGTGATTGTATTTTAAAGGCACTCACAAAGTCTATAGAAGTACGTAATCTACTATTGATATTTAGGTGGGAATTTGCAACTTGCTTTTAGCCAGTAGATGTTGTCAAGCAGAGAGAGTACTTTGTATGTCACTAATGTTCCAAGAGTTGCTTTTTTGTTTAGACAAATATTCATCCTGATTTATTTATTTATTAATCAGATATAAATTTTAGAAGAAGGATGTGGCCTTCTAGAGGACCTGAGAAAGTAAATAGGAACAAGTCATAGGGAGAGGCATGTATGGCACAGAAGTATCAGCGAATTCTAGACTTGTAGCCTCCTTCTAGCCAACAGGAGCAGAAGGCTAGGCCTCCAGGTGCAGAGCTGTAAGGAGCTGTCCCGGTGATCTGAATGATGATGTCCCCCTTTAATTATCTTCATATGTGAGAATTCACATAGACAAATCTATGCCGTTTGGACCCCTTTGGAATAAGGGATTTTAGTAAACTAAGTCTAGACTCAAGCTCAAATGAACTATGAGCCCTATTATATTATGTGTTGTGATAATCTATTATATAGCTAGAGACATGAATGAGGTATTTTTCAAAGGCAATATGATGAGGCGGGAATTACTCCAGGCCTCAGCACTAATTTGGCTGGGTCTTCTCTTTTTTCTGCTGAGGCATATTCACTGCATATGCATATATACTTGTAAATTCTTTCCTTTAGATTTAAAATAGTTTTTTTTTTTCCATACAGTATAGTCTGGTCATGGTTTACCATCTCCCAACTCCTCCCAGATCCTACCCATTTCTACCTGGCTCAAATTCACACCCTTTCTTTCTTGTAAATTTATAAATTATTGATTGAAGACCAGATTGCTTCAGCAGCTTGCTGTTGCTTCTTTCTGGCGTTAGAACTCTTTTGTTTCAATTTAGTGCTTATCCTATGCGTTAGAGCTTTGTATCTCATTCTGTTATACATTCTATAACTCAGACCTATATTTCCTCCTTCCCTCCCTCCTCTCACCTCCCTCCCCCTCCCTCCCTTCCTTCTTCATCTGCCTAACAGCACTGAGAGATCATACTTAGGAAATAATTAAGATTACATTATATTATATTATATTTCAAATCACTAGCCATAAGGTATCCAGAAAATTTAGAAGTGTATACACTGTCTGTCTTTGTAGGTGGGAGAACCATAGATAGGAAGGAACCCCTACAGCTGTAAGAGGTAAAGGCAGGAAGGAGTTGTCCAGGCAAGACAGGCAGGCCACATTCTCAAGCAGTTTAAACAGGAGGTCAAGGGAAACAGAGGGTCCCAAATCTTGACAGGTAATAAATCAAGTCTCCCCATCAGCTATTTCTTATCCACAATGAATTGGATTTAGAAAAAAAAAAAAAAAAGAGAGATTTCTTGGCAGGAATATCTGACACACATCAGGCACTGACGCTCCTCTGTACCCTGACAGCCGTAGCTTTGACACGCTTCTTCAAGGCTATACAAGTTGGCTAACAGTTCAAATTTTAACAGGTTTCTAGGTTTAGGAAGTTGATTCTCTTTCTTACTTACAAAATCTCACCTTTGTTAAATAAGTGATGGAATAATAAATATTCTGATATAAAGACACTAGGGAAGGCATGACCGTATATTGAAGTCTTTCTGTTGAATGAAATTCAGTGTTATTGACTTCCAGACTTCCATTAATATATGACATTTACCACTTTCAAAGTACATTTTAAATATTTATCTTGATCTTCTAGCAACCAGTCTACTTAATGCAACTGACTTCTTTTTCCTCATACTTGACTATTTCGTTCAGAGATATAGCCAGACTTTTGACTGCTTTATGGGTTCTTTTTCTACCGCTCTTCTCCATTCTTATTCATTCCAGTTCCCCAATACTAGGTAAGAGATAGAGAAGGTTAGAGGGGAAAGGGGGCATCGGTCTCATTAGACTAGTTCCTGCTGGTAAGGGACATCGAGTTCCTTGGGACAATGTTGATCTTCATTGATGGAATCTTCAACTATTAATCACTAATATTCCTCCTCCTCCTCCTCCTCCTCCTCCTCCTCCTCCT
>NC_034590.1:163750646-163762563 GCF_900095145.1 Mus pahari | reverse complement strand
TCCTCCTCCTCCTCCTCCTCCTCAGCAGCCACCGCCCCTTTCAGGCTCTGGCATTTTTATACCTTTTAGATTTTTAATCCAATTTCAATAAAGTGTACAAGGTGCATTCACCCTCTTTTTATGGACTGAGCAGTTGGACCTGAGAGTGAAGTGGTTCTCAGGGTCAGGAAGATAGTGACCGTGGGGGTCGTCCTATAGCATGCTTCCTTATAACATGCTTCCTGATACAGTCATAGGAAAAATTCAAACACTTTCATTTATTTGGTCTTTAAAAATACTTTCCCTTTTTCATGTGTTTGTGTGGGTGGTATGAATGTGTGGGAGCATGTGTGTGCATATAGGGGGCAGTCCAAAGCTATGTCAGAAGTCTTCCTCACTTTCTTTCCTACCTTATCCTTCAGGGCAGAGTTTCTCAGTCAAACTCAGAACCTACAGACTTGGCTTATCTCCCATATCAGCTTGTCTTGGATCTCCTTTCTCTCTCTGCCCTCCTAGGCTGGGATTCTGCCATTCTGAGCTCTGATTCTTTTGCTGGTGAGACAAGTCGTTTAACCACTAAGCTGTCTCCCCAGTTCCCTGCATTACTTTTAAAATTGCACTTAAAAGCCCCCAATTCATGATTTTCCATAGTTAGATAGAATATTTTGGAGGAAGGGCTTCAAAAGAAGATACTGATGGATTCAATAACATTAGAGGGCTATCTATCATTCTATGATACTGGAGTAAAATAGTCATATTAACTGTGATTAGCAGATACTACCCATCATGATGTGACAGGTGCCACTAAGGGCTTTAAATCAATTGCCATATTGAATTAGCTTTACTTTACTATTCCTACAAGAACTTTAGTACAGAAGTTCCTACTGATAGTGGCTGGAGAGATTTTCCAGTTGTTTAGCACACTAGCTGCTCTTATATAGGTTTAATCTAGATTATGAATTCCTATGTCATTCTCTGCCCCACCCTCAACTCCAGTATCCTAATGTCTGTTAGCCCTGAAATTGATATCCCCTTTTCTCATATTTAAGCCATGGCCCTGTAGTTTGTGTTTTAAAAAGTCCTCCAAATTCTGTGACTCATATTCTGACAGCGTCAACATCTTGTCCAAAGCCTTTACCTATCATAACTTGACTTCGTTGGGTTAGACCTGTTTCCCACCCAGAACAGATGCTCATTGCAACTGTGATTCTTGTAATCAGGAGAGAGGGATGTCCAGATTGCTTAAGCCACAGATCTTTGTGGATGCTACTGTGGATGCTTCTTCCTCTTATCCTTAATGAAAGTAACTGTGTAGGTACTGTTGGGCATTTGATGGACCACTCATCAGGACCAGCTTTCTGGGAAGATTTTTTTTTTTTTTAATGTCGATTTCTCTTTGTTCTTGCCCAAGTGGCTTACACAATTGGTTGATTTCCTAAGATCACCTTGAACCGTCTACGAAAATCAATATGAGACCAGGGAAGACATGGAAAAATCATCTCTCACCTCAGAATTCAGTGGGTGAAATGAAATGTTTCAATGTAGATGCCAGAGAACATCATCAGCTTGGTTCTTCTGGTTAAAAACTACACACTTATGACTTGGCAAGAATGTGGTCACATTTGGAAATGAATTTAATAACCATGATCATATTTCACTTCAAAATAATTCCTAGAAAATTACTGTAATTAGAACCACTTGATATAAATATCTTAGAATATGGTAATTTGTTTATTGTATTTCCTTATGAAAATTGAATGTTACAATTACTATAATTTGAAATGTATTAGATACATCTAAGCCTCTAATCAATTATTCAATTAAGTAAAATCGCTCTCATAATGAGAAATTTGTGGTAGCATTTCTTTCTTTAGATCTTTCCTTCCAGCTTTACTGAAGTATAATTGACAAACAAAAGCAATGCATCTAAGGCATGCAGTAATGCTTATGTACATATCTCCTGTATTCTTGGCCTCAGACTCACTATGTAGATGGGAATAACCTTGAACATCTGATCCTTCTTGTCTTTATATACTGAGTATTGGAATTACTGGCCAAGTTTTGTCCAGATTTTGGGTTGTTTAGATTAAACCTTGGGCTTTGTATGTGCTGGGAAAGCGCCAGATAAAGAACATCTCCAGCCCATGAAATCACGTGTTCTTTATCTAGTTATTGTTGATGGGTCCTTATATTGTTCCTATAACTTAGTTATTGTAAATAATGTGGCAATGAATATGAGAGTTCAGGTCACTCTTTGACATGCTGATTATATTTTATTAAGATAAGTACTTAGAAATGGGATTGTCAGATGAGATGGCAGGAAGTCTCTTTTCAATTGTTTTAAGAAACTCCACAATGATTTCCTCAGAAATTGATAACTTACATTTCCACTAACACTATTTGAGGTTTCCCTTCTCTCTATATCATGTTAACAAATATTTCTAGTTTTGTCATCATAGACATCCCCAAATGTGATGTCTCTTTGTGGTTCTCACTTAGATGGATGGCTCATGATGAATGGCTTTTCGTATTCTTGTTGGAAAATGTCAATTCAAGACCATTGTCCATTTTTAATTTTGTTAAACATTTTGCACACCGAATTGTGTGAATCTTTATATGTTCCAGGATTAACCTCTTTTTAGCTATTTCATTTGCAAATATTTTCTGCTATCACATCTGCAGTTTGTTGTTTCTCTATAAATTAAATGTGGTCTTGTAATCTTAGCATTTGGGACGCTGACTCAGGAAGATTAATTCAAATTTGAAGCTAGAATGGGCTACCAAGTATGTTCTAGGCCAGCCAGAGTTATGCAATCTCAAAACTTGCATTTGACTGGTATAAAGTCAGCTAATATTTGATAAGGATACTAAGAATGCACAGTGGGAAAAGAAGTGTAGATTACATGATGGTTTGAGAACTTAATACCTATGAGTGGTATACTGAAATTGGATCCTTATCTTATGTTGAACACAACAATTGACTTGAAAATACATTCAAGACTTAAGTATAAGACATGAAACAGTAAAAGAAGGAAACACAGAGACATAGGTTCTTCATAATCATATTTTGGCTATAGAATCAAAATCACTGACAAACCCCACCAAGGATAGTTGTGTGGTGTTGTACCATGCCAATGTGCTTCTGCTCATCAAAGAAAACACACAGTAAACACACACACACACACACACACACACACACACACACACACACACACACAGAGAGAGAGAGAGAGAGAGAGAGAGAGAGNACACACACACACACACAGAGAGAGAGAGAGAGAGAGAGAGAGAGAGAGAGAGAGAGAGAGAGAGGAGGGAGAGAGAATATCATACTTGCATACACACAGATATGTTTGTACTTATACAGACATGCTTGCAGATGCATACTAGAACACACTGGAAGACTAAACCTTCCACCAGATGCTGTCAGTAAATAGGGATTATTTATATCCTTATACCCTGAACTCTGAGATTGACAAGAGTGCCACCATGGATGCTTTTACACTGGTGGCTTCTACTCTGGCATCTAAACCAGAGGCTTCCCTGCTAAGTCTTCTCCCCCAACCCAACTTTTATAAATTTGGTTTAGGAAGGGAAGATTTTTATTCTTGCACGGTGCTTTAAAAACAGCTTGTAATAATGAAGGGGTGGGTTGAACACAGTGTTTTGGCGGATTCAAGACCCTTCAATTCCCCACCATTATCTGGCCCGTTTTTCCTCCTTTTCCTTACAGTGGTCTCTGAGACACTTGGTCGATGTCAAGGATGCCCCGTGATTTTGTCTGTAGTATTTCTGTTACAGCTCAAGGGGTTTGTCAGATCCACTTAGAAAGTCATTTCCATATTTGGTTATTGTGAATCAGAGATGACTTTTGCGTCTTTATTCTAAAGCACTGCTTTTCTTGACTTTTCCCGACTGTTCCGACTGTTTCTGATTGTCCCGACTCTTTGTTTCTGACTGTTCCGAATGTTTGTTTCTGACTGTTCTGTTTGTTTCTGACTGTTCCGAATGTTTGTTTCTGACTGTTCCGAATGTTTGTTTCTGACTGTTCTGTTTGTTTCTGACTGTTCTGTTTGTTTCTGACTGTTCTGACTGTTTGTTTCTGACTGTTCTGTTTGTTTCTGAGTGTTCTGACTGTTTGTTTCTGATTGTTTCGAATGTTTGCTTCCATCCTCTTTTGTGGTTCTATGCTTTCCTCTGGAACTTTTGCTGCTGTCTCTTGTGCCTTCTCATGATTGGAGTCATTGGAGTGTATTCTGCTTTAATCTTTTCCTGGCCAGGCTCGGGTCATTAAAGGAACTGAGATAATTTCATATGGACATTTACACTTACCTCCAGAGGACTGTCTGAGACCCACAGTAGACTGAGTCCTTCACAATGTTTGATCACTGGGATTGCTACACAGTCTGCTCTCATTCTTACAGGACTCTGTGCATAAAGATCACTTTAATTACTTTACCCTTAACATAGCTTTGTTTTCTAGATTATCTTTAAACTTGTATACACTTGAACATTTCACAATAAAACTATGCTTTCCGTATCAATTTGTTTACATTCTTTCTGTAATTATCTTGGAGATTTTTTTTCTCTATCTTGGTCATTTTCTGATTTTTCTCCTTGGCTTTCCCTCCTCCAGTGGGTGTGGGTGAGACAAACTATTTCTGCTTAGACAGTTACTTTTAGGGGATGATTTGTCGTCCAGTCCTTCATAACATTTCATTATAACACAAGATACTGAATATCACCGAATCCTCTGCTATAGTTTCTGGCTATAAAATAAAATTCCTACCATTATCAGCTGTATGAAGTAGCAAAACTCTAATGATTTCCAAAAGGTTTAGAAGGTGAGCAGCATTTGAAGAAAGGTACAAATGTATTTTGAACTAGCATGGAGTATTAAGTATATCACTGCTGAATCCAGAAAGAGAAAATTGTTTTAGTCAAAGAAAGCGAGGAAAGCTTGTTTAAAAAGATGGGTCACACATTGTACTGTCAGCTCACTGCTAACAAGATTAGAGTTAATAGATTATCGATCCATTTAATGTTTAGTAGCCAGCTAATTTTTTCATCAGCGATGCAACTGGGCATTTTCCTATCCAGTAGACATCTTTCATCTGCTATTACTAGCTAACATTCAGGAGAAACTGCTTTGGATGAACTAAGGCCTGCTTAGTGCCACTGCCAGCCCATGGCATTGCTGTTCTATTTGTTGTCAGCTTCTCATTTCTGATGTCTGCATTCTTTTCCCCTCAGGAGCCTGGTAAATCCTTCCTGGAGTAGAGAAGCTCAGGCTTGCAGGCTGGAGATAAGGGTAGACTCTGATGGTATCATCCCCTGCAAACACCAGCTCTGCCTGACTAAGGTTCCTATTACAAGAGATCTTATTCAATATTGTGATGAGGAACTGAAGCGGCAGACTTTTACCTATCTTCCCTGAGTCTAAGAGACTCTAATCTCTGAATAGCAACAAAAGAAGCCCGGTGATAGTACTTAAGCCTCAGAGTGTCTGAGTGCTGGGGAGGAAATAATGTGCTTAAAAAGAACAAACATCAAATGTCAAACCCTAAAACACAGGGGCGTGTGAGTGCACAGTGTGTGTGTGTCTGTGTGTGTGTGTGCTCATGCACGTGCTTGTGTGTGCACACTCATGTATTTGTTCTATGCTTCCATGAAATTGAAGTCATGCACCTTTCTCTCTCCTTTATACTAATAAATAGCTGAAAGCCTATTTAGTGTTTGGATTAAAGAGGTTAATCTGTTTCATATCCTATAGAGATGCAACACACTCTGAGAGGCAGTGTCCTGCTGGGGTTGAGTAGAAATCTTGCTGTCAGGGAAGCAGTCAAGAAGAGGAGGTGTTAACAAAGGACTTTGCAATCAAATTCTACCTTTATCTAGATGCTGTGTCTTCAAGCCTCCCTAGCCTAGAAACGATTTCCCAGGCTCCCCAGGGTAAAGAAACCTTAAGAAACACAGTGGTCTCTAATCAGATTCCACCTTGACTGCCCAGCACTTGTGAATACTTGGATAAGATTCCAGGTTTCTCTGCCCTTTGGTTCTGTTTTGGAAAATGTGGAAAACCAATAGCAACCCTTTTCCAGTGTTTTCACAAAACTGAGGTGATGCGCGCGTGCGCGCGCGCGCGCGCGCGCGTGTGTGTGTGTGTGTGTGTGTGTGTGTGTGTGTGTGTGTAAATGGTGAGAGAAGTGCTTACATATGCACCTCTGGGAAGGGTCTGTCTTGACTTCTAGAATGGCAGGTTCTCATTGCTTCCAGACTAACACGCAATTCTTTGCAGTGTATCCTATTTGGTGTAAATAATTTCACTTTTATCTTGTTTTGGCTTGGTATTTTCTTTACCCATTTTACTGAGCTCCCAAAACAGAACAGATGATGGTGGTATTAATTAAAATAGCAGAAAGGAAAAGAGACAGCCTTAAGTAAAGACTTGTTACTCTCTGGTTTTGTTTGACTGTAGGCAGATAAATGCAACAGTTGCCTTTAGTGAGAAGAGCAGTTTAAACTCACAGCTCAAGGGTATAATTATGGTGGATGGTCAAGATGACAGATATGAGCTTGAAGCAGCTGACTGTATTGAATCCACCATCAGAAAGTAGTGGTGAATCTCCATGCTCACCTAGTCTTTTCCCCTCAGTGCAGACCCAAGCCCAGAGAATATTATTTAGCTCACAGTTAAGGTAATCTTCCTGATCTTCCTGTTTGAAATAACCCAGTCAAGATAAACACCTCACTGGCATACCTCAGTGGCTACAATAATCTCAGTAACCCCTCCGTAGATGTTCCTGGAGGCGATTTCTGAGGCGATTCCAAATCATGTCAAATAGACAATACATATTCTTTATACTCAGTATAAAGCCTTCCATTCATTTAATCATGCTAAGTACTTGGCTAGGTTTGGGATAAAGGGTAACTTACACTGCCCTTACAGCTGACCACTAAATTCAAGGAGTTGGTAGCCTAGCTTGAGAAAGAAGAGCTGGCAATTCATTACATCCAGTAGGGTTTGAGACAATAAGGCCAATTTAGTATTTAGTGCTGAAGCCACAGCGAAGCTGTGACTTGCTAGTTAGTGCTCACTTCCTGTCCTTAAATATCTAAATTGTCTTACAAGTCCAAGTGGAGTACATCACAGGTGGCATCACATAGTCTTCCATTCCTAACAACTCTAACCACTGAATCAGTGTGTCAATTCAACCATGCTCTCTTACTTTACCCTTAAAGTTTACAACTGGGATACAAGCTCACATAGGTGTAAATAGGGTGGGTCACCAATGACAGATGCCTCCTAACCTACTGATGATGGGGATTCTTCTTTTTTCTTCTCTCAGTTATTCTTTGCCTTGAGCCACTGCTGGGGTGCCAAGGAAGGCAGAATCGGTCATCTTACAAAGAGCTGGTGGCTTCGAGAACTTTGGGAAAACCAGTAGACCGTACAAGAGCTGATGTATGAAGTAGAGCCATCAGCCTTTTGGACCGTGGCTGTCCTGAGGGTGAAAAGCATAACAACATGAAGGAAAAGCCTGGGCTATGGTTGCAAATGGTGCCATCTTGTTGACATTGCATCAGGCAGAAATGTTTTGTCAGAGCAACACCATTACTTAATTACCCATGCAGTTGTAGGACAACTGGGATTTGGGGTGCTGAAGTTCAGACTGGTGGATGTGACATCTGGGAGCCACAGTATAGATCATTGCATGTAGACATCAATTTCCCGCTTCAGAAACATTTGCCTCCTCTTCAGATGAGTCTCAGAGTTGAACGTAGCTCTACAGTTTCTTCTTTACTCTTGGACCAGTCTACACACCTGACTTCTGTCTTCCTTAAGTTTCTTTTCATTGTCTTAGGCTCCCTGTGGTACCCATTTGATTTTGGTAGACAGCAGATAAGCTGGCCCTTACATGCTCCGTGTAACCGCAGCTACCTGTTTCTGCTGTGTATGTGCCATGAGCAACCCTCTTCCAGGACTGGTGGCCAGAGATCCCTTCTTTTATGTCTCAGACGGAAGGTGAATGAGTAGGAGGAAGAGTCATTATTCATATTAGGAAATAGGCCTCCAGGCTCAAAATAAAGGAGAAAGGTTATTAGGATTGTGCATTGTCCTGGGTGTCTATTTCAAACTAGTCTGGATAAAGTCCTGCAGACGTTATGGAATGGGACAATTTCACATCTATCTCTGTGGCTGGATCAGGTGACTTATCAGTAATGTTCCCCCTTTCTCCTCTGCACTCATTTCAAAAATTCTATTGTGATGGAAATGGCCTGGCCAAATCTGTTTCAAATGCATCCAGACTTCAAAAGCCATTTCAAAACTGCTTTTAATATAGCTATTTAAAGTTTTAATCACCACTTAGTTCTCTCCATCTATCTCTTTCATAGAAATAGCAATTATTAATAAGAAAGATAATTATTCCAATATATCTTTTATTACATGGCTTCTTAATATCAAGCTAACACGGGGTGGTTTAAATTTCTTGTGCAAACTTCAGACATTACCATTATACTTCCTTTCAGATTCTTTTTTTTTTTTCCTGGAAAGTACTTATTGACACCATATATTCAAATGCACAAATAGCATGCTTAGAAACATCACAATATCCTGAATGAGGTGGCAATTCATTTACTTTTCAATATGTATGGTGGAAAATGTCATTAGCGGTAATTTTTCTTACTTTCACTATGAATAAAAATTCTACACTGATTTAATTATAAAAATTTCCACTGCCTATATACAATATAGATAGACTAGAGAGATCAGCAATTGTGTAGGAGATAGCCTGGGCTCAGAAAGACATGAGGGGCCATGGCCTGGAAAGATAGGTCACTCGTTAAGAGCTCTGGCTGCTTTTTCAGAGGGTGACATCAATGTGATGGTTCATAATCATCTGTAGTCCAGTTCCAGGGTCTCTGATATTCTCTTTTGGCCTCTGTGGGCACTAAGCATGCAAACCGGAAAATACGGTCTCTCTCTCTCTCTCTCTCTCTCTCTCTCTCTCTCTTTCTTTGTGTGCGTGTCTCTCTCTCCCCTCCCCTCCTCACATTCTCTCTCTCACACACAGATACACACACACACACACAGACACACACACACACACACACACAGACACACACACACACACACACAGGAGCTCACACTCACACTAAGCTCTCATGCTCTGACTTTTCTTACGTAGGACTGGGTAGGACTGGTGAGAACTAGATGCCTTCTCTGATTTCTAATGTACAAAATACCTTTTTTTTTTTTTTTTTCTTTTTCCGGGACAGGGTTTCTCAGGATTTCTCTGTGTAGCCCTGGCTGTCCTGGCATTCACTCTGTAGACCAGACAGGCCTCAAACTCAGAAATCCTGCCTGCCTCTGCCTCCCAAGTGCTGGGATTAAAGGCCTGAGCCACCACTGCCTGGCATAACCAATTTTTATAAACAGTGGGTATCTTTAAATTTTTCTTACCAGCTATAGGCATGTGTGGGTCTCTGACAATCATAATTTTGGAAATAACTCTGTTTCTTTTATCAGATAAGAACTGCATAAAAGTTCACTGGCCAAGAGATATATTCAATCATACTGTGTCCTTTGACAGTCTCGAGGCAATGGGCCTGAGTCTAGCTCTTTCTTAGCTGGACACATTCCTGTAGTGTGGACAACATTCAGAAGAGCCTCACTAGCAGCCCCGAGACTCCTCTCTCTGAAGCAACGCGGATTAGTTTTCCATTTACGAAAGCATGAACAACAATTACCACTAGTTTGACGAAAGCAGAACAGGAGTTCAGGGGAAATTTAGCAAATCCTGATAAATTTGGCAAATTATGTTCAAAACTATAGTTTGATTATATACTGTTTTTTTTCTCTCACAAGGAAGAAATTTATGTAATTATATAATACACTGCTGCTAATGAACAGTTAACATGGAATAATGTCACATTAAGAAATGTCCTACTTTCTATTCAAACATCCCTTGGGGCTCAGTCCTATAGTTAGGTAATAATGCCTCACATAAAATGTGGATAACAGTGACAATTTCTTTATTACACTTCCCAATGGCTCTGTGAATGTCTGTTGGTACTTGAGGGTTGGATTCCAGTTAATTATTGTGATATTGTGCTAACATAACACATTCAACCCCCAAGGAATTACTAAGCATGGTGAAAACTTGAGCCGCATCACTACTTATGAATCCACTTGTTAAGGGAGAATTCAGCCTGAGCTAAATATCCTGGGTGATTTTAATCAAGAGCTTAATTTTAATGATCACCTGCTGCACAAATAAAATAAGAGAAGCTATGAAACCATCATTATTAAGGTAAGTCATGTGTGTCTCTGAGGAATGTTATTTTTAGTGGTGTTCATTAAGGGTTTCTGTAAACTCTGAATGGAATAACAGAATGGGAGAACACAGCTACAAAGATAGCATAAATATGTAATTAACTAGGAGGGAGCGTCTTATTTTGCACTTGTTAATGATTACTTTGAGATTATTCTTTAATTAGTTAAAGCGTAGGTGTCTAGTTCTATAGCCGGGTTGAAAGAAAATGTTGTCTCAGTGGTTTGAATTTCTCTATCCTGTGCTGGCACCTAACGCAAACTCAAATATAGCTTGTCCTGATGCGTTTAAGAAAATGGACGAGACTAAATGGGCAAATGGGAAGAATAAAATAGGAAAAGAACGTAAGAAGATAAAACAACACACATATTTCTATCTCTACTCTCTAAACACTTTTTATGCTCCTGCCTGAGTGGGAAGGAGGACAGAGCTATCCTGAGTGAGGTAACCCAGTCACAAAAGAACACACATGGTATGCACTCACTGATAAGTGGGTACTAGCCTAAAAGCTCAGAATACCCACAATACAATTCACAGACCATGTGAAGTTCAAGAAGAAGGAAGACAAAAGTGTGGATGCTTCAGTCCTTCTTAGAAGGGGGAATAAAATACTTATGGGAGCAAATACGGAGACAAAGTGTGGAGCAGAGACTGAAGGAAAGGCCATTCAGATCCTCACCTGGGGATCCATCCCATATACAGACACAAAACCCAGACACTATTGTGGTTGCCAAGAAGTGCTTGATGACAGAAGCCTGATATAGCTGCCTCCTGAGAGGCTCTGAAAGAGCAAATACAGAGGCAGATACTTGCAGCCAACCGTTGGACTGAACATGGGATCCCTAATGGGGGAGTTAGGGGAAGGACTGAAGGAGCTGAAGGTCTTTGCAACCCCACAGGAAGAACAACAATACCAACCAACCAGACCTTCCAGAGCTCCCAGGAACTAAACCACAACCCAAAGAGTACCCATGGAGAGACTTGTCTCTACACCCCTGACCAGTTTCCATGGAGCAGCTGCGCTGAGTTTCATGGACTCTGACTGTTTCTCCTGGCTGGGTTGCCTTGTCTGGCCTCAGTGGAAGAGGATGTGTCTAGTCCTGCTACAACTTAATGTGCCAGGGTGGGTTGGTACCCATGGGGAGGGGCTTCCCTTTTCAGAGAAGAAGGGGAGGGGAGAGCAGGGAAAAGGAGAATGTGTGGGAGGAAGTCGGAGGAGTGAGAGGGGCGACACTTGGGATGAAAAGTGACTACATAAACAAATTAGGGTTTAAAAAAAAAATGACAGATGCTATTCAGCAGGTAACTGCCAGTCAATGCTTATTGATGAACAGGGACTTCAGGGCCCATTCTCCATTTCTACCTTCCCTTTCCAGCCATGTTATTCTTACTTCTTCCATTCCTTCTGCCTCCACTGAAACTTTGTTTCCTTGTTTCTTTTAGTTTCCCCTTAACCCCCACCTCTTTGCTCAGAACATAAAGCTGCCAGTCTTTGTGTCTGACAGAGGGTTCGCTTATGTTTAAGTGGTGGACGGTAACAGAAATATGACGCTCAGTATATATGAACACAGTTCTGCCTTGACATCTTCTTTTTTTTTTTT
>NC_034590.1:163742315-163750431 GCF_900095145.1 Mus pahari | reverse complement strand
GGAAGAGCAGTCGGGTGCTCTTACCCACTGAGCCATCTCACCAGCCCAGCCTTGACATCTTCTATGGTCGCTCTGGGAGCATATAATGACCGAAAAAGCAAAGCCCAGGCTTTGGGATCCTTTACAACTGGCATTTTCCAAAATCTCTTTCTCATAATGGAGCTACATTTCTCTCTGATGCAAAAGAGAGAATACTTGTAATTCTTTCTAATTGTCTGCATCTACTCGGAGGCAGATAATTAGCACAGGAAATTGGAAGAGAGGAGATGCCCAGTTAGTTGCTAATGAAGTATGAAGATGCATTTCTAGGTCAGTTAGAATATACTTGCCTTTTGTGTTCTTTTCACTTTGCCTCCTGGGTGACTTTCTGAGATAAAGAGAAACTTATCACCTGTGCTTTTCCCTGGTCACTGTTGCTAAAGAAAAAGAGAGCGTGAGTCTGTAGGAGAGTCTGCAGTAATTGGGGAGCAGGAAAGGAGCAATTTTATATATCAGTTTCATTCACACCAGTCAAAACTGACAAAGACGGGGTCCCATCTTCAGAGTAGATGTGCCTAAGCTATGGCACCTTTGGCTAAAACTGGTCTGTGCTTGTCTGGTCTGGTCACCAATACTCCCTGAATGGCAACTGTGTTAGAACCGGAAGTTACTGAAGTGTTTTAGGGCTATTGGTAGTAGACAGAGTTTCATTATTAAAAGCTGCAAGGTTAGATAAACTTCTGATTCAACTCAGACAATGTATTGTTTTCCTGTCCCTCAGTTTCCTTTATCTAAAATAGGGATGATAAAAGGTAATAATAATTGAAGATTAGTTGGTGTTAATAATTAAAGGTGTCATCTGTATGTTATGTTGAGTTTAATAAATGCTGGTCTTCCACCTTAAAATATCATTGTTTAATGTGAGAAAGTAACATGAAAATGGAAATATTGCAAAATATTTGAGCAGTAGAAGTGCCTGTACGGTACCATGGAAGCAGGAAGTCCATTAAAAGCTTTTAATGGTTTGTTAAACATCAAGAGACATAGCATCCCTAGCCATCCGTAACTCATTCAGGGAATAAGGAATGAGCGTGGGTCACAATAGATATAAGGGTGGGACAGAGGTTACAGGTGAGAAGTCAGGTGACCTGTAGCCATGGTAACCCAGAGAATCTAAGGCCAATGAGTCTTCTCTGCCCAGTAAGGTCCATCCCAGATGGCTCAGGTTACCCCATTGGTGATCATTCATTCACTCATTAGACGTTCAAAGGTTTCTAAGAGCTAAGGTTTCATCTTATAAGAAGAATGACTCAGCTGTACCTCCACGGTGAGCATCTAGTTCACTAAACAGACGAAGGATTCTGCCATTTCCTCTTAAGCTCCTACGACTATGCAATTATGTATTAGAGGGACAGAGACTTCATGTGGGAATAGATTGGACATGTGATTAAAATACTTAAAATACTGATGGCTATTCTGTCAGGTATTCAGATAGACATTCACCTGAAGCATGATTTCACAAGACTGTAGGCACATGTAAAAGAAATGTTACTCTTTAGATCTATAGTTAATATTGGGGTATTTTGTATTAGGGTGTATGCCATGGCTAGTTTTTTTTTTTTTTTTTTTTTTTTTGCCAACTTGGCACAAGGTACAGTAATCTTGGAAGATGGAAAGGCAACTGAAAAACCCCTCCATCACATTGGCCTTTGGGCAAGTGTAGGGGTCAATTTACTTGTTAATGAATGACATGGGAGGGCACAACCTACTGTAGAAAATGCCACCCATTGGCAAGTAGTCCTGAATTCTTTAAGAAAGCAAGCAGGGCAAGTCAGGAAGAGCAAGCCTGTATGCAGCATTCTCCATGACCTCTGCTTTTGTTCCTACCTCCAGGTTCCTGTTTTTAGTCCCTATGACAGCATCCCTCACTGATGGACTGTGACTAGGATATGTAAGCCAAATAACTCCTTTCTCCTCAATTTGATTTTTGCTGTAGTGTTTTTGATTTTACAACACTATTAAACCAACTACAGCAGTATAGAATGGCAGAACATTCTAC
Organism: Mus pahari; assembly: GCF_900095145.1. Taxonomy (NCBI): domain Eukaryota; kingdom Metazoa; phylum Chordata; class Mammalia; order Rodentia; family Muridae; genus Mus; species Mus pahari. Next base: position 163,748,393 of record NC_034590.1, on the reverse strand, counting down.
AAGATAGACTGACATTAATATATTGATTGGCTCTACAGTTTACTAGCTCTATGGCCACAGGATTTTCTCCACTTATTTGTGGTTCCAATGAGAACAATAATAGTATACCTTCTGAAATAATTGTGGGGAGGTGAGTTTAAATATTTCAAGAGTATATTACACTTTTCCGTCCAACATGTATTTAGTGAGTAGTAGCTATTATTTTAGAGGAAATTAACTGGTGGCTCACAGTAAATATGACAGAGACTTTCCCAGGAATTTTTATTTTCAAAATTCTGAAAGGAAAGGCCTCTGTTTCTCTCTGTCTCTCCATCAGATATGACTATTCTCAGTTTTTAAACTTGTTTAGTGATTGCTAGGTTCACAGACTTAAGGGTATTCCACTCCACTAATTGATTATGTGAGCAATTTTCCCAGCATCTTTTCAGTTTGTTCATAGTAGTATTTGGAGACAAAAGCTAAACTTATGAATAAAAAAAATTCCTAATTTACATATTTTGCAATAACCTTATTTCCACAATATTGATTTATTTTTATGCTTTCATTATTCTCTACAATCTCATTTGTTAAATACTTGGTTCATGGCTGACAGCAGTATTTTGGGGAAGGACAGAGAATTTACGAGGTAGATCCTAGCTGGACAAAGTATATCACTAAGATTGAGCCTTTGAAGGTTATATTTGGTTTGTGGGTCCCTCCTTTTTGTTCTCTCTGCTTCCCATTCACTGTTGAGTGGAAGAACTTCCTGCTGCAGGGCTGTTTTGTTCAAGTACATGGCCGAGTGGCCATCAACTGAATCCACAGAAACTGAGCCTACATCGACGTTTTCTTCTATAAGTTGTTCTCTCAGATATATTTGTCCTAGATATACAAAATACCCATTAATGCTATCCTTTAAATTTTACACAATTTTTAAAAAATGATGGAGGATTGAATAATGGGAGAATACAAGTTCTCTCACCTTTTATATTAGGATTTATGTCAATAAATAAAATTGACCACAGGCTGATTTTCTTTATGATGGTATATGTCTATCATTCTGATCTATCCAAGAACAAAACAGCTCTTCTTGCTTTGCCTGCTTCTCATAGCCACAAAACTTCAATGTGGGGCTGAATGATACAATCTTTATCAATTTAAAGTCTTAATATTGTCACCCTCCTGACAGTTACTGCTCTGTGATTAAGAGTCCATAGGAACACCGGGCTAATTGTGTTGTTGGTTTTACTCCAAAAAGACTTATTCTTACAACTTATAAATATTTTGGCTTGTACTAAAACAAATTGTGACTTTTCCCTAGCTTTGCCAAAACATTGTGGTTCTACAACAAGGAACTGAAAGTTATTCATGGTTCAAAATGATTATCTTAGTATTTCTTCAGCAAGATTAATTTTTTTAAAGGTAGCAATACACCTGGAATGGTGATGATGAATATAATCACAACACACGGGAGGCTGAGGCAGAAGGATTGTGAGTTCAAGAGCAACCTGTATTACTCAGAAAATTTAAGTCTAGCTAAGCACATATATAGAAACCTTATGTTACCAAAACAAAAGTATCAAGGTGGTTGCTTCACACTCATAGTGCTTATTAAATGATTATTTGTTCTACATAATAAGACATCTTAGGTTTAAGAAGGAATTCAGAACTTAAAGTTGAATGAGAAGATAGGTGAATATAAAGTAATTTTTATTTTAATCTAAAAGACTTAATAAGGTGCAGCTTCTTATTTCACACACTCTAGCCCTCAAACGGTGGATATCTTTGCACTGGCCAGCATGGAGAACACTCTCTTTTAATTTCCCACGGCTTCCGTCTGATTTAAAAATCTTCTTATGCCATCACCCCTAGTGAGAATCAAATATCAATTGAACAGTCTGAAGCAGTTGTTTTGAGGTGTGAGAATGTCCCTTTTCTTCCTTTAAAGCCCTGTCATCCTTGATATCAAACTTTTACACAAAGCTGAAGAGTTCTCAATTTCCTTGGTCTCTAAACTTTCTTCAATGGTTCTACAATATTTTGTTCAGTTTCTTCTATGGATTGAATTGAATCTCCCAACCCTCAAAATTAAATGTTGAGGCCCAAATCTGCAATATGATGGTGTTTGGAAATGGAGCTTTCGAGAAGGGATTGAATTATTAGGGTGGGACTCTCATGATGGGATTAGTGCCCTTATAACAGAAGCCACTGAAGTGTTCTTTCCCTCATTTTTGCTGTCTCTATCACAGTGAGAAGGCAGCTGGGATGACAGCCTCTACTGTTGACTGAGATAGATGGTCCTTTGATCTTGGATTCAACCACCAAAACTGTGAGAAATAAATGCATATTGTTTTAGCCATCCAATCAATGATATTTTGCAGTAGAAAGGTAAGCAGATTAGTATAATTACCAAGCAACAACTAGTTGAGTGTTTGATTCTATATGTCCATTTGCCTCTTCCTTCTTGACTGAAAACTCTCCAAAACACGAATTCTTCAAATTCCTAAAAGGCAGGTAGAGTGTCACCTACAGGTGGCTGAAGCAGGTTTCCCTTGATAAGACCAGCTATTCCAATGTCCAAAGAACAACTACCTTTATCTTGAGCCCCCTTTTCTTTTGCATTTAAGGCACTTTCTAAGATGGTGCATGGGTGGGCTAGTGGTAAGGCCTAGACTCAAAAGGTCTTGACCAGAAATCAATGAGTCATGTAACAAATTTCAAGACTTTGTCTTTATTATCATCTTATGTTAATTTAATTGATAAGTAGCTCCGGATTTAAGGTGACAAAGATATCATCATTGATACAACAGTAAAAAACGTTGTGTAATTGCTGTTCATTATGTGTTTGGAAATGACAGACATTGAGATGGTATGTGAGGAAGGACACTAAACAAGCTTATTCGTGGGTAGAATTCATGCATGTCTCTCAACTGGTGGTGTGATCTGCCAAGATTTTATTTGCATGACACTCATAGTAGTTCATGAGAGGAAGCCCATTCTAAGGGAAGAATGGCTGCATGATGAATTAAGCCTTCATTGCTGGAGCAGAGTGATGGTTATGAATACAGAGTGGCTTCATTCTTTACTTTTCCTTTTGAGACAATGTGTGTTGAAATCATAGGGTCATTACAACGTCATGCAAAATAGTTAAAAGCTCTGTAAGCAATTTATCTAGAAGAGATACTTTGGGGCTTGCAGTCAACCATTGGACTGAGCATGGGGTCCCCAATAGAGGAGTTAGAGAAAGTACTGAAGACCCTGAAGGGGTTTGCCACCCCAAACGAAGAACAACAATATCAACCAACCAGACCCCCCCAGAGCTCCCAGGGACTAAACCACCAACCAAAAAATACACATGGAAGCAGCATATGTAGCAGAGGATGGTCCAGTAAGGGCATACATGGGAGGAAAGGCCCTTGGTCCTGTGAAGGCTCATTGCCTCAGTATAGAAGGATGTGAGGGCAGGAGGAGTAGGTGGGTTGGTGGAGGAACACACTCATAGAAGCAGGGGGAGGGAGTATGGGATAGGGTGTTTCTGGTGGGGAAACCAGGAAAGGGGATAACATTTGAAATGTAAAAATTGAAAATATCTAATGAAAATGCAAAAAAAATGCAAAAAATATAGTATAATGTGCCCCAAAGTGCTACAGTGTAGCTTACTGCTTGACAATTTTAGAATATAAAATATTCCCTGTAGTAAGAAATAATGCTGATGATAGTTTCTAATGGACATCCTGATAGACAAGAGATATTGAAAAGGCCTAGAAAACATTGGTGCATTTTAGAATTTCTTCTTAGATATCTTGTACAATATAACTGCATTTAGTAGCTTAAGCAAGATCCTCTCTTTTATGCTTTAGTTGGAATCACTGAAGGTAATTATAAAATCCAAACACCTAAGTATTTACTGTTCTTTCAAATTCCCACAAAACCAAAGACTTAAATTTCAAGCAAACAACTGAAGAGAGTTAGAAAGGAAAATGTAAACACAATTCAGGTAATACATATATGTTTCATTTCATTTCTATTTATTTTCTTCCTAATCTATGCCTTTTAGTGTTTGCTATCAGACAGTGAATGGGTAAAGAGCTAATGTACAGTGATCCCTCTATGGCCCTATGACTAATCTCTCCTCACATTTGTTATATTGTTAACATTGGTGCCTGATAGATGCTCTGCATGCTGTTCACATTGTTGTAGGGCCCAAGTTATACAACACATTTTACTCTTATACATATTTATAATGACCACTGTGCATCTTTGTACATGTAGTGCTGACATTCAAGGATAGGTGTACAAGAGTTTTTTTTGTTCAGGGCAATCTATTTGTTGAAGTCTAAGGCTTCTGCCAGTGTGACCACTTTCTCAGATCTACTAAATGAGAAGTATTGGTTAAAAAATAGCACTGAACTATAATAGAACACCAATTGTGGTTTTCTTGGCATGCTTTCTTGAGCCATCTTTCATCAAGGACTTTCTAATCTATATTAAATCTGCATCTTATGATAAATGAAAATTGAGACCCCTGGATCAATAGAAATAGGAGAGAATTGACTCAAACATATTTTTATTCTCTCCCACTAAATAATTCTATCCTTCAATGTCATTTTACTGGTATTTCTCTCATCTTTATGGAATTTAATCATTAGATATCTTGACAGCAAGTATAAGCCAGAGAATATTTGTCTTGCTGTGTTTCCACAGCACCTCATCCAGTACTTTTTATTGAGTTTTGGGTAAAGAAATAGTCTGATACGAGAAGCTACTTTGTGAAACTGAAATGTGTTTTGCCAAAGACAGGGCCAACTAAGCCATGAACTGGATCAAGCTTGTCTTTCCAGTGAAACATACACCATGGGACTAATAAGAATCTGGGGTTACTTAAAACACCATGAACCCTTGGCAGGAGAAAGACATGGCTGTCAGACAGGATGTGAAAAACATCCTCTTCAAACTTAACTAAAACTTTTATCTCATTCTTATTCAACTCTCAAAAAATAAAGTAGTTTTCTAAGTTAAGATGCATGCAATCAATATAAAACATTTTCTAGATTCTAAAGTTCTTCCTCCATTGTTTCTCAGTGCAATACCTATTAGGTTTTGAATCATGCATTCTTATTGCATGGCCTAGTACCATCTATACAGTCAGAAGTGATTGTTCCAAAGTTAAGGTCAGCTGTGAGGGTTGAGCAATAAAGATGGGTGATATGAAGGAAGAGGGGGGAATCCAATCCCTGAAAAATAAAAAGGAGACAGAGAGATAATTTGAAAGATCAGAAGACATTACAGTTTGGGCTGTAAATATGCGAGAAATCCAGACATCCAGTGTTGTTTACTACAAAGATGAAGATATGACTTTACAAGATACTTTAAAAGTCTTTCCTCTGTCTCAGGGTTGGGCTTCTGAGGCCCTTAGATTTGATATTTGAATTTGGAAAATGCTGTTATCATCCTACTACTTGGAGAATACTGGACTCTTAATTTTTACTCCAGTATCTATGTACTTATATTTCTAGAGCTAGCACTGTGTAAAGAACGATATTAAATACATAAAAGTGATAGGCCTTTGAAACTAGGATACTTCAGAAGAAAAACAAATGACAGAGAAGAGATATCGCATTAAAATCACATTTAAGATTATCTGGGAATATGTGAGGTTCAAAGAAGGCAGCAAGGATTATCTTTTTTTTTTTTTTTTTTTTTTTTTTTTTAACATTTTCAGATGGATGGTTAATTTTAACTGTCCCCTTGACATGGTCTAGAATCACCTGGAATGAATGTCTCACTGAAGGGACTAGATTAGATTCATCTATGGATATTTGTTTGGGGGTGGTCTTGATCAGTTTTTTTCCAATTTTTATTAGGTATTTACTTCATTTACATTTTGAATGCTATCCCCAAAGTCCCCTATACTCCCCCACACTCCCCTACCCACCCACTCCCCCTTCTTGGTCCTGGTCCCCCTGTACTGGGGCATATAAAGGTTGCAAGACCAAGGGGACTCTCTTCCCAATGATGGCTGATTAGACCATCTTCTGCTACATATGCAGCTAGAGACACGAGCTCTGGGGGTACTGGTTAGTTCATATTGTTGTTCCA
>NC_034590.1:163722711-163738664 GCF_900095145.1 Mus pahari | reverse complement strand
TCCTGGGCGTGTTACAGTGCGTGGAAGTGGTGTCTCCTTTGAGGTCTGTGGAGTTGTCTGGTCTGTTTGAAACCAAGGTAAACCAGAAGTGATTAAAAGGTTCCTGAGCCTCTAGTCAGGAAAGGCTCTGGTGTCCTTGTTCCTGTTGTCACAGGCCCATCACTATTGGATTGGAGCAGCTCTTGTGTTCCACTCACCAGTGATCCTAAGATCGCCTGGCAGTCCTCTAGGGATCATGGGGGTATCTGCCCATCCTGTGCCCTAGTTGACCTGGTGCTGGCACAGACTGGAAGGGATTTGTGCCCCTGGTCAGGTGGTTCTCTGCTTCCCTAGTGCTGTCTCAGGTCACATGCGTGATTTGATTGGAATAGAATTTGTGTTCCACTCACCAGTGATCCTAAGTTCACTTGGGCAGTCTGCTACAGACTGTGGGGGTGTCTGCCGAATCCATGCCCTAGATGACCCTTGATCAGTTTTTAATTGATTTGGAAATACACATTCTACTGTGAACAGTACTATTTCATAAAAACAGGACTAATGACTCTAAAAACATGGAGATCAAGCTGTGCATTGATAAGAATGCATGCATTAATTTCTCTCTGGTCTATTCTCTTGGTGATAGATTGTAGTGGGTTTGGCCTAATTCTGCTTGTATTGTAATGTTAATTTTGGTTCCCCAAATTGCGTACATAAATGTCTGCATGTAAGACACTGAGGGACCCTGACCCCAGTTGGTTTTGATTGGTAAATAAAGATGTTGCTAGCTAATGGCTGGGCAGACAGATGGGAGACTTTTAGGATTCCTGGGCTTGGGACAGAGAAGAAAGAGGAAGAGGGAGATCCAATATGCCTGGGAAGGAGAGGGAGAGGAGAGACACCATGGCTAAGAAGAGTGGAGGACAGGGAGACATAGACAGTATGTGAAGAATCTGGGAGAGTGTGACCCAGTTGGGTAGCCTTCTGGGTTCAGGGCAATCATGGTAGAATATAGAACTTAGTAATAACTTGAGATTATTGCTGGGGGGTAGATTAATCATGTAGAGTTTAGGAAATGGCCCAGCTATTGCTCTGTTTAAAGTATATCAAAATATAAAAGCTGTGTGTGTTTGTGTGTGTCTCTTTCTTATTTAGGAACATTAAACATTTGGAGAAGGTAGCAAGAACCCACTTCCAGGATTTATATATATAAAAACATTGCCACAGTAGATGTGACTAGCTGCTTCAAGTTCTTCCTTGACATCCCTGTGACGGTAGACTGTGATCTAAGATTGTAAGCCAAATAAACTCTTTCTTTTTTAGAGTTTCTTTGTTAGGGTATTATATCAGAACAAGAAATATGAAATGAGGCTACATGTACATGACACAAAATACAATTTTTTTCTCCATACCCCTATTGACTTCCCCTGATCCTCTTGTTCTTAATAACCAGTCTCTTCTGTAATCATGTATTTATTTATTTATTTATTTATTTATCTATCTATTTATTTATTTTCTGGTTTTTCGAGACAGGGTTTCTCTGTGTAGTCCTGGCCGTCCTAGAACTCACTTTGTAGACCACGCTGGCCTTGAACTCAGAAATCTGCCTGACTTTGCCTCCTGAGTGCTGGGATTAAAGGCGTGCGCCCCCACGCCCGGCATGTCTTTATTTTTGAGCTGCTTTAAAATGTTAGACTCTGAGACATAGATGTATTAAATTTCCAAGTCTCTTCTTGATGTCATGAAAGCTCCAGAACTTTTGCCAGATTGAATAAAACAATGATTAGGAACGACGGTACAAGAGGAAAAGAGAGAGAGAGAGAGAGAGAGAGAGAGAGAGAGAGAGAGAGAGAGGTGTTTAAGTAGCTGTGGGCACATTTACACGTGTAAAAAGGTGCATTTTCTCTGCAGTGATGCTAGTAGATGAAGAATTAAGTCACTGTAGCACAGACGCCAGTAACTGTGGAACCTTCTGACACTGGTGATTGAAATCGGGCAAGTTGTGTTTTACACTGACTTTCAGCTTATCTCAGCCCTCCTGGACATAGTCATAAAAGCTATTGTTATTGGAAAAGTTTGTCAACTGTCACTATTGGAGAACAATGTTTATCTTAATTTAGACAGGACACAACTTTTCCCAGTGATTTTATTTTATTTTGTGGAATAAGTATTGTTATGGCACTTAAACTATTGGACATATACAATGTTATTATTAATAAATACTACCTTTGCCCAATGAATTTAGAGGAGGTTATATAAGGTGCTTTTATAGATTCTGTAAGAGCACGTATATACATGCATATATATTAATAACCATAAATATATTTAAGTATATTTATAACTGTTTGGTATATCTATTTATAACCTAATATAACTATATAGTTATAAATATATATGTATATATAGCTATCAAATGGCTGCATTTTCATATAAATATTGATCAAAGGCTTTCTATTTATTTATTTATTTATTTGTTATTCTTCCTATTTCTTCTTATCTAAAAATTCATTATAATTTTGCTTCTATTAGTGATGTTTTGAGTGGTCATTTGAAAAGGCCATTTAATTTTTTTATTGGATATTTTCTTTATTTACATTTTAAATGTTATCCCCTTTCCACGTTTCCTCGCTCCTGAAAACCCCCTATCCTGTTCCCTCCCCCTGCTTCTATGAGGGTCTTCCTCCACCCACCTTCATACTCCTGCCTCCCTGCCCTCAATTCCCCTACATTGGGGCATCTATGGAGCCCCAAGGCTCCATAGGACCAAGAACTTCTCCTACCATTGATGCCTGACAAAGCCATCCTCTGCTACATATGTAGCTGGAGCCATGTGCACTAGTAGTTGGGGAGTTGGTGGCTTATTCCCTGGGAGCTATGGGGGGTCTGGTTGGTTGATATTGTTGTTCTTCCTATGGGGTTGCAAATCCCTTCAGCTCCTTCAGTCCTTTCTCTAACTCCTCCATTGGGGACCCCACATTCAGTTCAATGGTTGACTGTGAGCATCTGCCTCTGTATTTGTAGGGCTGCCATGTAATATTCTTGGGGGTTTTCCTGAGTTGTGGACTTGAAAGATTCATTATATGAACAGTTGTACTTCCTATGTGGTAAAGAATTTTTAAAAAGATTTATTTATTTATTTATTGATTGATTGATTGATTGATTTACTGTATATGAGTACACCATTGCTCTCTTCAGACATACCAAAGAGGGCATTAGATCTCATTACAGATGAATGTGAGCCACTATGTGGTTGCTGGGAATTGAACACAGGATCTCTGGAAGAGCAGTCAATGCACTTAACCACTGAGTCATCTCTCCAGCCTGTTAAAGAATTCTTAAACAGTTACTTTCTAACTAGGTAAAACAAAGTAAAGTAAAGTGGGTTAGGGAGCAAATTTAGGTGTTTATGGGATGGAGGTCAGATAAAACAGACTCCAGGAATTTTGGAAGTCTGGTGATAGACAAGATGGAAATCCTGGGTAGATGTCACAGATATAAAATTGCAGAGCTCCATTTGTCTTTAGTCTTGTTTGTCTGTTGGGCATGGCACATCTTTGCTTATGTAGTGACAAGAGTCAGGTAAGATAATAAGAAAATAGACATCCATACATGTATGACCATCACTTATGGAGCATATGATATGAACCAGGTTAAAATTTATGCAAGACTTATTCATTAATATTCATCACGAAGTTGGATACTGGTTGGATACTTTCTACAGATGGAAAAACTTATGTTTAGAGACGCTAAATAGGTGACTCAGATTGTACAGTTGTTGAAGAATTCTTATCTAGATTTGTGTAGCTAGGAATTGCTTAGTTCTCATAGTGTGTACATAACATTACTGTTAAGCTAATTCTTAGAGAGGTGGAGACAAAGCAGTGTGTTTCTTGTGTCTGTAGAAGAGAGTCCTTACAGGGAATCAATACTCCAACACTGAGTCTATTCCATCCCCCTAGAGCCCCTGCTTGCCACTAACTGAAGGCACCCATGGGAAATCCAGCATCATCAAGGCAAAACCTAACGCTGAAACTTAGAGTGGTACCAGAGAGCCACTGTAAGGGGTCCAGGGTTAAAACAATAAAAAATTGTCAACAGCAAGTGAGAAAAAGGTTCACTACTGAACTTTATTAAGTCATCAAATGTCTTTTTTAGTTAAGGTTGTAAAACTTACAGCATGCCAGGATAATATAACACTAGTGAATGTCAGAATCATTTGATTTTCTTCTGTAGTAATGCTGTGCCAAGGATTTAAAATGTAGTCAGTCAGTTTTCTTTAATAGTATTAAACAGATGGACAATGTATGTAGAGACACTGTATCTGTAGATTTTAAATTAGACACAAAGAGAATGAGAATGGGACAGAGGCCCGGGTTGTCTTCCTGCATCCATGTATATTACACCATCAAAGTCAGCTTTACATAGAGATACTAAGTTATAGTTGAGGACAAGGAAATAAGCCATGAAAATTTATCCAGTTTTGAACAACAACAACAACAACAACAACAGCAAAGCTACAAAAGAAGAGGGGAACCTGATGGGAATCTCTCTGGGATATATCAGGAAAACTAGGACATCAGAAAAAGTTTTATTTGGCAGACCTTTGAATGATCTGACAGATATATTCTTTTTTAATATTTATCATATTTTTGAGAATATAATATAGTTAGATCACTTACTCCTTTGTGTTTATTACTGTTCAAACTTTCCCATATATCTCCCCCTGTTCTTTGTCAAAATCACTAATTAATTTTAAATCTGTATCTATATATTTATATATCTTCCTAAGTACAACCTGCTCACTCTGTATAATATTACTTGTATGAGTATTATCAGGGTTGACCAGTTGGTATTGTTAAGCTCCACATATCTGCTTACATAAAGGGACACTTTTGTTTTCAAACAGGAATTTGTAACAGCAAAGTTTTGAATACAAGCATTAATGTTATTAAAAATTGGAAATGGCAAAGTTGCAGATAAATTATTTACAACCACAACAGTATAGGAATAGGTCTATAGTTCTTGTTTGGTCTATGAGTTGAAGAAAACAAAGTAGAGACAGTGTCCTCTGATCCTTTGATAAGACAGAGGAGGAAAGATAGGTACAGTGATGGGGTGAGGGAGGTCTTAGAATCTGATCTGTGGAGGGTCATGTGAGAGCATGTCAAAGCTAGTGGGCTGGTGGGGGAAGGTTCTGTTCTTGTAACTCAGAGCTCTGGTTTCCTAACTATATTCCTAACTATATTGGTGCAAGACAGGAGAGTTTATACCAAAGAAGAAAGCCCTATGCACTACCAGCCACATACTGACTCAGTGACAGGAAACTTCCCCCATCCAACTGAGTGAATATAAATATAAAAGGCTACATTGGTGGTCTATAGGATAGTCCTAGGGACAGGGGGACTATTCTGAGTCTCCTCAGACTTTCCTAAGGCCATTTTTGATAGAAAATCAACTCTTCTTTAGGCTAATTATGTCCACAGTAGTCTTGAGTTGGGCCAGAACAGATCAGTTGTGTCTTGGTCCAATGTACCTGGGGAATTTGGAAATAAGAACTCATCTTTTTCTGTAATGAAGAAGACTTTATGGGTACCTTAACATTTCAATTTCCTTTTCTTATGTGTCTACTATTCAAAATTAAATCCAGTCATATTCAGACCAATTAACATATAATGCTCTTCTTCATTAACTTATTTTCATTGTAGACATTTCCTCATTTTTAAAAATATGAAAGTGTGGACAATGATGTTTTCCAAGTGAGGCTCTCTCCTTTACCCACACTGCTGATTTATAGGAGTGGGCTTTTTATACTGTTTACTTTTGGTAATTTTTTTTGTATTTTATTTTAAAGTCCTTTTTCTCTTCATTACCCCGTCCTTTCCTTTCTTCCTACATCCTTGAGGAAAATAGTTACAAGTGTTTTCCAGGAGAAGGCTACCTACCAAGGAAGCTTGTTTGTGTTGTAGATATTCCCAGAGTTCGCAGCTTGGCTGAAGTCACTCCCTACTTTAGCAGTATTTCTTACACTCAGAGGTTCCATATTTTCTCTGTGTAATACAATCACAGCTTGTGCCTATCACTTCAGTAGAATTGTTATTGGTACTTGTTTTCTTCTGTGCTGTATGTCATTCTATTATGTCATAGCATGTTGTCCTAAAGCAGTGGTATGGGACACCCTCCTGTGTGTTTATAGGTATTCCCAGATGGGATCTTGAAGAATTCTGGGCATAAAGCTTCATCCCATTTCTCCATTGCATCACATGCTGGATACAAAATGAGAAGAAGAGGAGCTACTTAGAATGAAGTCACAGAGTGAAGCTGAGGGGGATCACATACAACACAAGCTAGAGTCCAGATTCCCCCAGAGGAAGTACACAGGCAGAGATGCTAACAGCCATCATTTAAGATGTGCTAGGTTTCACTACCAGAGCCTCCCAATCCAACTAGGCTTGTGAATGCAGAGTATATCTGCAGCATATACTCTGTAGGACACATAGTAACATGGAGAATCTCTCTGGTTTTTAGACACTCAGCTTATAGTCCATTATCTTATGAAGAAACTTGACTGTCATGGCAGCTCAAAACATGCCTCCCATCCCGATTCTGTCTATTCAAAGTAGGCTGACACTCTATTCAAGTTCATAGTCTTTGTTCCTGAACCGTTCAGAGACAAAGATTATGATACATTCTGATAGAAAAACTTTGGGATCTCGGGAGGGTTTCTCCAACTAGAGTTCTCAGTGAACTTTTACATCAAGCGGTTATCTACAGGGTAGATAACCTGAAATGAAATGAAATGAAATGAAATGAAATTTAACTAATGAAAGAAACTTCTTTCATTGCTCCGTTTCCATTTCTCCAACAAACCCTACTTTTCCATGTGTTTATTAATTTAAATAGTTATCCAAGAACTCTTATTACTTTTTCCATCCACTTATAAGAAAGTTGTCCTGAACTTTGTCATCTTATCAGAAACTTGATTGCTAAAATATTTGGGAAGCTTGACTCTTGTGTTTGCCATACCTTGCTTGCCACTGTATGTCAGACAGAAGAGGGAACAGACCAGAGATGCATCGTTTTAAAGACTTTGGGAAGTACAGCATGTTGTGCTGAGTCTTTGTCCTAGCTGACAAAAGAATCAGCAAAGTTGAGAGCCTTTATAGTTCTGCGGGGATACATGTGCTTTAGAGAAGGGGTGACTGAGCAGATCTGACCAAGTGGGTTAACCACCCTGAAAAGAGTACCGATGTAAGAGTGTAAACCGCATCTTGTCATGGTAGTGTAGTCACTATTTCAAGTAAAGTTCAGGTCAAAAAATGCTATTTAGCAAAGCCACATTATAGCTGTAGTGAAAAATTATTCCCCTTTGTCATTAGTTCCAGTACTTTTGTTCAGGACCTTAATTTGGACACAGGACTTCCCTGTTAACTGCATAAATGGGATTAATGACTTGATTCCAGCAGAGAACATAAAATACTTAAGAAACCGTTTCAGCCAGATGACACATTATTATTACCCGTAAGAGGCGGGGCTATTAGCAGTTATACAGTCTTTTATTTGCAAAGACTAGTTTGATGGGTTCTTTATACACATATTATAATGCTAATGGTCATTCCATGGCCCTCCATTTGTCATGCTTGTGTGTATGTGTAACATTAAGAATGTGTAATATTAAGAATAAGAAAATGTCTTCAGAAACCTGCAATTGCCTGTCCCCCGTGTGCCATATAGAACACCAGCTTTTCAGCTTAGGATTCCAATCCAAGTCTCCCCATCCTCAAAGGGTGTTAGGATTCAGAGATCTTGAATTCACTCGTATCTTCTTGGGGGAGCGTTTAATGATGCTATGATTTTTACTTTTTCTGGATCATGAGGGTCATAAGGGGTGTTTGGGTCATGGGAGAGTGGAAGATTTGGGATGATGGTTACTTTATTTTCAGGCATAAATTTTAAAATTCTTTTTTTTTTTTTTTTTTTTTTGGTTTTTNGAGACAGGGTTTCTCNGTGTANCCCTGGCTGTCCTGGAACTCACTCGGTAAACCAGGCTGGCCTCGAACTCAGAAATCCACCTGTCTCTGCCTCCCAAGTGCTGGGATTAAAGGCATGTGCCACTACGCCCAGCTAAATATTAAAATTCTTAAAAAAAAAAAAAAAAGAATCATTCATTACCTTTTAGCAAATTAAATCAGGCTCAGACATTCCCCCAAGTAGTCATATATCTTTAACCACCACAGCCAAGTGTATTTGGCAGATCCTGGAGAGTAGACACTGTTTTGGTATAGAGGCTGTGCACCACAATCTCCAGTATAATGCCATTTATGTCTAAGATCTTGATTTCCTGCATATTGTTAGTACTTGATTTTGAAAACAGATTTAAAATAAAATTTACCAGTCTTTAATGTCAAGTTGGTATCTAGGCACTTTAAACTTATTATCACATATAACTCCTCAGAATAGTGCTGTGGAATGTATTGCCATGGTTTGAATGAGAAATGTTCCCCACAGGTTCCTGCATTTGAAAATTTGGTCCTCAGCTACTGGTGCTGTTTAGAAAGGTGATACTGCCTTTAGGAGGTGTCTAAAGGAAGGAAGTCACTGTGGAGAGGGGCGGACTTGAGGGTTCATAGCCTTATCTCACTTCCTGTTCTCTCTCTCTGTCTCTCTGTTTCTGTCTCTGTCTCTGTGTCTCTCTCTGTGTCTCTCTCTGACTCTCTCTTTCCCATTCCTGCTTCTGTCACCATTATGGATCCCCATTTCTATAGAAATGTTAACTAAAATAAAGCCTTTCTTCCTTAAGTTGCTTTTGGTTGTGGTATTTTATTAAAGCAACATATAAGTAACTGATACATAGATGTTATTATTCTTCTCATGTCAAGGAAAGAGGAAGTGGTCATATCCGGTTTCATTGGAGACTCAGTTGTGTCATGTCATGTTTTGCTAGAGCAGATGCTTGCCAGAACACATGATGTTTGGAAAGGATATAAATATAACCCAATGGACAGTGGACAATGCTCTGTGGCATTGGTTCACCTTGACACTCTTTGCTGATCACTGTTGGTCATGACTTTGTAGAAAGAAATGAAGAAATGCACCACAGAACTTCTGTCACTGCCACGGATGCTGGCCAGTGGGCAGAGCCTTGTGGTTTCTTCAGAATCAAACAGCCATTACTGATTTGTGAATGGTGTTTGTGAGGGGATAGAGCACTTGCTGCTGATTCATGTGAACCGAACTGACAATATCCTGACAACACAGACCAGACTCGCCCCAAAGAGGTATTTCAAAACAAGTCCACATCATCCTTTGACTTATTTACTTTTTCCTTTCCACTGTCCCTGGTGGGTGATGGTCTAGAAAGGAGGTTAACACTTTTAAGTACACTTACTAAAGTAAGCTTTGTAAAACATGAGCCTAGAGAGAGATCTGTGACTTAGAGTTTGAACGATTTCCTTGACAATTCAACCTTTACTCAGACCTTTTTCAACTCAGCTGTCTATTTCCACCTATAGGATACTCCACCTGCAACATACTAACTCTCATCAGAGGGGCAACTTGGGTTGGTATTTGTAAACAGTGGCTAATTACTTATAATTTAGCTTAATGTATATAGTTTTGTATAAGTTTTAGAACCTTTAGGAGGTGGAGCCTTGCTTGAGGAAGTGAATGTCAGGGGTTGGGTCTTAATATTTCAGATCCAGGCTCCATTCCTGTCTACTCTTAGTTTCCTTACTGTGTAAGAAATGTGACCGGCAGCCCATGCTCCTGTCTCCCTGCTGCTGTGACTTCTGTGCCATAGTGGACTCTATCCTTCCAAACAGAGTCAAGTCATTGCTTTATTAAGTAGCTTCTTTTCAACATTGTTCCCAGCAACAACAAAAGTATCTAATATGCCAGTCTTAGTGCTTTTACTACTATTTTTGACTGTTAGAAATAATTAACATTTATGGAAGGTCTATTTTATGCTGGGTACTAAGAATAAGCTGTCTTTTTGGCATTAACTTATTTAATAGCCTTGTGGCGATATTCCTACTTTGCAGATGATGAAATAAAACTTAGAATTCATTTATCAAGTTGCCAAAGCAAGTACAACTGTTAAGTGTTCAGGATATAATACAAGCCCTTTATGTTCAAATACACACAGCTCTGAACGTCTGCCTTACATCAGACTTGTCAGAAACAAAGGACCTAGGGTTTTCTGTGCATAGTGAGCTTCTATTCTTCTACTCGTGGAATAATCAAATATGGTTCCCTCACCTGAGATACACCAGGGTAGCTATCTTTCAAGTTTCAGACACTAGGAGAGCTGGGATCATAAGGACAGCTCTCAGGTATTGTTCTCTGCTCACAATTACCGTGTAATTTACTTCTCAGTCAGATCAAAGGCAGGGTGTAATTTTGCTGTGTTTTCTCACTCTACTCCACATTGGCTTTCAAGAAAAAGGAAGACTTAACATTTTTCTTCTGAACTCGAGACCCCTACATTTCAGCTGACAATCATAGACAACATAAAATGCCTAACATAAACTCTGAAGCAATTTGGCTTTGCTAGAAGAGGCAAACATTGTTAAATGGCCCACTGGTATTTTCTAGAAATCATTTTGCTTGAGGAAATTTGATAAGGATAACAAATATAATTGGCCTGGCTGACATGTCTGCATTTCTGTGTTCCACCCTCTGCCCTGGACACTGCTGGTCAGAGCAGCACTAGACAGTGAGAAAATAATTTTTTTTTCTGTTGCCAGTTATAAATCCTATACCATCAAAATTTCTCTATAATAAAAGACCCTACAACATGGCTCTTATGATTTGCGGTGGATTTAATCAGTGAACCTCCCTTTCTGTGAGCCTATCTACCTGTTCTTGTTTATTAGATTATCTTGTTCTCTGACTGCCTATGTAGATGATAATGGGAAAACAAGGATGAATACACTGCACTCTAAATGCCTGCCGTTTCTCTATTGCCAGACAGGTCTCATAGTATGTCATACAGGTATGTGTGCACATACTCGAGTATGCACACTCCTGAGATTTCCCACTTTGCCATCTAAATATGAAAATGAATGGCTCTGGTGGATGAAATCAGTGTTTCCAGAGGTTTCCCACATATTACTCTGAGGAAATATCCTTCATATTTCCATGGTTCACTAGAGCACAGCAGAAAAGGATCTGAAGTAAAGGCGGGAGAAGTGAAATTATAAGAGGTCCTAAGTATATATGGTGAATGAACTAAATGAAGAAATAAGACATTTGGTAGAAAGGTTTTCAAACTGTGTAGTCTTAATTATGTTACATACTATCTGATCTATTTATTTATTTATTTATTTATTTATTTATTTATTTATTTGTAAAATGAGGATAAGAACTTCCATTCTGTCTTAAATAATTTCTGTGAGAATGATATTAGATGCAGTACATCTCATCAACCATGTGGTTTGGATCTATTGTATGAGAGAATAATTTAATTTCAGTGACGTGAAATGAAAAAAAAAATAAAGCTTTGGGGTTTTGGATCAGGTTTGGCTATTTATTCTTTTAATACATTTTTTCTTTTAATATTAGTCTCTTCATTGTTGTAGAACAGATATAAAACACTAATTCCATTTTAACATTGTAATTAATAATGTTAGGTACTCATCAAATATATGAGGATATTTCTGACCCTGCGTGTGCTTGATTCTTCCATGTATATACTTTTGTTGTATTAAGTTTTCTGGGGAGACATGAAAATAATATCTGTTCATTCCAAATAGAGTACCCACAACAGAGCAAGGACATTATTCTACTAAAGTCTTCCACAGAGAACCAATGATTTTAGCCAATATTACTTACAGAAACAGGGAAGGGTTGTCTACAAGAACATTATGCAACTTGTGGACAGATAAACTGCTGAAAAAAAGCTACTCTTTATATCAATAACTACCAATCACACACATACACACACACACACACACACACACACACACACACACACACACACATCTGGAACAGGGCCTCTTGCATGTGTGCCTCATGGGACCCTTCCCTCTGTGAGGAAATTTTAGAGAGTTCAACCTTGTCAGGATGTTATGTGGTTTATCAGAGACATTCTGATTTCAGGACAGTAATGCCCAGTGATAGTGTTCCACAACAGTTGACATGGTTTGTCAAAGAGCCCAAATACTGTTGCATAAGTTCCTATAATCCATTAAGCTCACAAGGATATATCAATATATCAACACAAAGCACATCCTAAGTTAGAACATGGGTAATGGATTCAGACAAAACTGATTTCCAACTCCTTTGGCCTACGATCATGGTAAATTCTCTAAGAGTAAAGTACAGACGTTCAAGTGAATGTCAATCTTTCTAGTGAGATAACTGTTTTCAGAAGGAACGTTTGTCTGCAGTGTGTGGTAAGTAGGTGTGAGTTACTGAAAAAACTAAATTTGAAATGTACCACTTGCTTTTCTTTTTCAATGATATACTGAAAAATGTTTCTTCAGTTTTTGTTAGTGTATATTAATCGTGCTAATTAATTTGGTTTCATTATAATATTTTAATAAGTATATATCATGTACTATAATCATACCCCTCCTATTTCCCCGTTCTATTCCATCATCTGTATTGTTTATATGAAATCATAGCCATCTGTGATGGTTTGTACATGCTCAGCCCAGGGAGTGGCACTAGCAGAAGGTGTGGCCCTGATGGAGTAGGTGTGGTCTTGTTGGAGTAGGTGTGTCACTGTAGGTGTGGGCTTTAGGGCTATCATGCTAGGCTGCCTGTGAGTCAGTATTCTGCTAGTAGTCTTCAGATGAAGATGTAGAATTCTCAGGTCCTCCTGTATCATGCCTGCCTGAATGCTGCCATGTTCCTGCCTTGATGATACTGAACTGAAACTCTGAACCTGTAAGTCAGCCACAATTAAATTGCCTTGGTCAAGGTGCTACTCCCTGGGCTGAGCATATACAAACCATCACATCACCCTCCTCTTTCCCACTCTAGTTCCTCCTTTCTCTTTCTGCTGGTCCACGTTTGCCTCCCAAACAGTGCTTCTCTATTTATATATCTATCTTTATTTAATAATTTTTAATATTTTTTTAAATTTTTATTTTATTTTTAATTTATTTTTTATATTCCATATTCCATTCCCCACCCCATCCACCCTCCAACTCTCTATATCACTTGCCTCCTTTCTTTGCTCCCTCCAATTTCTCTCAAAAACTTTCCTCCAAACCCCTTCCCTGTCCCCCTATACTCAAATAGATGTCTATATATTACACCATTCATGGACTATACCTTGCTTGATCTCATTAATGTGCCATTGTGAATAATGTTTCAGTAATCATGATGTACATCTTTATAGTATATCCAGGAATGGTGTGGTTTGTTCAAGTGGTACTTCTGTTTTGTAGCTTTTAAGGAACCTTCAAAGTAATTTTTATGCTGGCTAGACTAATTTACATTCTTATTAATGCTCTATTCCAAAGATCATTTCCCCAAATCCTTTCAAGGATTGTTGTTTGTTTCTTGGTACCTAAAACAAACAACCAAAACCCAACCCAACCCAAAGCAAACCAACAACAACAACAATAAATACTCAAGCCAAAATGTATGTTTCTAATATTTCTGTGTGATGGTAAATTCTCTTTCTTCTGTCAATCATTTTTTCTGGTTATATTGCTTAACTAACAGAGAACTGTCTCTAATTATAATAATCATGCCTTTTTGTTCTTATGTTAAAATATAAAAAATTATACTGTTTCTCTTTTATTTGTGATGAAGACCAATAAATTGATATGATTTCCACAGTTATTTTTGTTATTTTTATATGTTAATTTTGTTTTGGTGAGGGTATCATAAATTGTTGGAAAACAGCAATTATTATATATGTACTTTTTAAAAATTAAGTTACATTATAAAATGTTATTTTGCATATGTAGGTGTGGGTATAAATGTGTTATGGCATGTGTGTGGATGTCAGAAGACAGTTTGGGGAGTCTGTTCCTCCTGTATCAGGTCATCAGGTACTAGGGAATGAGCTCATGTGGAAGGTTAGTGCCAAGCACTTTCACTGGCTGAGCCATCTCCCTAGCCCTAGATCTGTCTCTCTACAGACACAGAAAGAAATCGCACCCTGTTTCTACTTTCCAGGCAAAGTGAGTAAAGTGAGTCTGTGGCTCTCCAGTAACAGAGCTGGCACAAAAATGTGGTTCACATTGATTCTAACTCTGTTTCTTCTGACTTTGCTATTTTATCTGATGGCAGCCATGGTTGTCTTTATAAGGGAGTCCTAATAATATTGGTAGTTTTAATATAGTTGTCATTAGAGTGTGCTACATGCAATATTTAAAAAATATTTTAGTTTACTCTCTGAAAATTCCATACATTTTGCAATGTGCTTTGATAATATCCATCAATACCCTCCCTTACTGTTTCAATACCTCACCATCCTCTCATGTTTACATTCTCTGGTTTGTTATTAATAACACCTGAGTCCAATTAGTGCAAATAATTCTTGTCTTCATGCTTATATATATAAACAAGAGATCCTACAGGTCATGGCACAACTCGGACATTTTTCTTCCTTTCTACTCAGACAATGTCTCTCAGCTTACGGATCATGTTTCACTGTAGTATTTATGATCTACCATAAAAGTACAAGAGGGACTAGCCAACCAGAAACATTCTAGCAGTCTATAAACACTATCAGCTCATTTCAATCATTTTTATAACAGTTAATTGGATATTTGTAGCCACCAGCTCAATACATTGGTCTATGCAGGCAATGGATCTAATTTCCTTTAGAAACAGCCCTCTCTGGAAGTGACTGGAGGAAATAAGGGGTGAGGAAAAATTCTGGATACAACTTCAAAAGATCAATTTGGTTTCAATTTTCTGTTCTTTCTAGATAGACATGGAAAAATAACATTACGTTATTAAGGGAAAAAATATGATTGAACATATGTAGTTCTTAAATCGGAAGAGCAAAAGCAATAAGAGATATAATAAAATTTACACTGATGTTGAACTCAATCAACAAGACAGGTCTTACACCCCCCCCCCCAATCCTTCATAAATGTTTTAAGGGAGTTAATTAAAAAATATTTTTCTCTTTTAGTTTCCTTCATAATCTTATCTAAGGGTACATGTGCTCCTCAGGACACAGGACTGGGTGTTAGGGGCACTAAGATGGGTGTCATATATAAGGTGAAGTTACAACGATTAAGGCTTCACTGATTTAGATTTTGTGAATTTCTAATTATTTAATCTGATGCAATTTTTGGCAAGTCAGAAAACAGTTTTACGTCATGTTTTTCACTTATGCAAGCACTAAAACATTATATAAAAATTACATAAGACTAGTGCTGCAAACCCCGAACTCCGACCGGCAGAGATGGGGGGAAAAATGACACAAATGCCAAGGCAGGTTTCTCAAACTTCTTTCTCCAACAGCTTTCTCCAACAGCATTCTCAGACAGCATTTTCCCACAGCATTCTCAAACAGCTTTCTCCCACAACATTCTCAAACAGCTTTCTCCAAACCAGCTTTTCCCCAACTGCTTTCTCCAACTAAACTCACTTCCCAAACAACTCTTTCAAAACAGCCTTCTCCTCCCTCCCCCCGGGGCACATCCTGTTTTCATCAGTCCTCTGAGCTCCTTCAAAACAATATTCTCCTTCCCCCCCCTTCCGCCGAGGGGCACCCTGTTTTCATCAATCCTCTGACCTAATCCCTCCCCCCTCTCCTGGATCTGGTCAGAGTACAGCCAGGGAGGCCAGTGACTCATCAGGTGGACAACACAGGATGTCCAAGTGCACAGGCTCAGTAGGCTCAGGTTCTTGGTAAATAGGGATCACGGGGTTTGACACACCTGCTCCCCACATATCCCCCTTTTTGTTTAATTAAAATGCCTCTGGGATCCCATCTGTCTTAGGTTGCCCTCAACCATGTTACATCCTTACCCGTCATTGGTGTGGTGAACTCATTTTCACCA
>NC_034590.1:163696431-163722031 GCF_900095145.1 Mus pahari | reverse complement strand
CCTTCACTATCCCCCATAACTCTCTCTCCTGAGCCATCACCATACTTATCAGTAGATTTCTCTCTCCATGGTCATGTCAAGCGTTCTGGAACCCAAAGGGGATTTTCTTGATCCTGTGGAAAGATGCACACTGCTCCCCATTTCCATACCAAAACCTGATCAGGGCCTTTCCATTATCCAGTAAGGATGTCCTTCCATAGGACAGACACAGATTTAGCAACATGTGGGGAACAATGATGATCTGCAGCACAATGGCCATCAACATCCAAATTTTAAAAACTAAGAATAATTTATCTTTGGGGGACTTACTCCCATTCCCCCTTTTTGTTTAATTAAAGCATATTTTAAAGTTGTGTTTGTTCAAAAACAGTGGATGTTGCCTTAATTAACCCCACATTTTCCAATTGTTGAACAGCTTAGACCACATACTGGCTATCTGAAATCAAATTAAAGGCCTCCTTAATTTCTAGAAACACCTGTAGTACAGCATGTAATTCTATCGCTTGTGCAGATTGAGAAGGGAACCGATGAACTCATGGGGCATCTCCTTCCACATAAACTACTCCTATCTGTTTCATGACATTTCTATCCCACAAGGATATGGGTATACTCAATACAAAAGGTTGAAAACTTCCTTTATGACCTTCATCATCTTCCCACAGTAGAATTCCNGCACTGCAGTTTGGGTCTTGAGCAAACCCCAATCCCCTTAGAGTCTGAGCTGAGGGCTGAATGGGCCATGCTGAAGGCCGATCTGCTTCCTTAATAATGCTCCTATCAGCTCCAGAATCTAATAATCCCAAAATGGTAACTCCCTGTATCTTTAATTTATAAAGGGGATGCTCTTCTAAATCCATAGAGAACCACACTCCTAGGTCCCCATTGGACCCAAACCCCTTCTTTCCTCTGATTAAGCCTTTTTTAGGAAAGTGAGCATGATAGCTAGGGAGTAACAAAATTTGAGCTAAGGTCTTGCCTCCTGTTCTATATTTCCTACACTTCTGTGGGTTTTCTCCACTATGAATTCTTAGCTGTACAAGTTTTGGGATAGAGCCAAAAGTTTTGTCTGCCATCACCCCACATAAGTACCTGCCTTCACTGTGACTTGGTCATGTCTACTGAGGTTTGCTGATTCAATATATTCATCCCTGTGGTTACCAAATCTGTATTTTGGGCGATTAGGACAATCTCTTTTAAAATGCCCAGGCTTGCCACAGGAAAACTATTCTAAAATGGCAGTATCCAAATTGCTAACACCTGCACCAACATCACTTTTACTTTCATTTTTGAAGCAATCTCCTCACTTTTAATTTTGTCCCTATACCGGGATCCTAAATTTGTCCTATAACCTGGGAGCTTAATTTCGTCCCTATACCGGGAACCTCTTCGTCCCTCCACCAGGGAGCCTCTTCCTAGTGCTAGATTAATTCTTACTTACCACAGAACTCCCCTGTAGCTCCTTTTTCTCATTCCAGCTCTTGCATGAGTTCCAAAGTTTCTGCCTTTCCTTTTTCTAACTTCTTCCTCTTCTTTCTTCTTAGCCAATGGAACAGCTTCTAATTACACGAGTTCCATAGTTTCTGCCTTTCCTTTTTCTAACTTCTTCCTCTTCTTTCTTTTTAGTCAACCGAACAGCTTCTAATCTTCCTGTTCCTTCTGCCTGGCTTCTGCTTTCTCTTTCTTTTCTGCTTCTTTCTTGACCTTTTCTTCTTTTCTTCTTCTTTCTTCACCAGATGCCCCGTTCAGATTCCCCGTATGGGCCACCAGATGTTGCAAACTCTGAACTCCGACCAGCAGAGATGGGGGGAAAAAAACGACACAAACGCCAAGGCAGGTTTCTCAAACTTGTTTCTCCAACAGCTTTCCCAAACAACATTCTCAGACAGCATTTTCCCACAGCATTCTCAAACAGCTTTCTCCCACAGCATTCTCAAACAGCTTTCTCCCACACAGCTTTTTCCCAACTGCTTTCTCCAACTAAACTCACTTCCCAAACAACTCTTTCAAAACAGCCTTCTCCTCCCTCCCCCTGGGGCACATCCTGTTTTCATCAGTCCTCTGACCTAATCCCTCCCCCCTCTCCTGGATCTGGTCAGAGTTCAGCCAGGGAGGTCAGTGACTCATCAGGTGGGCAATTTTAACTTTCCAAAAGGTCTGAATGAATCTATTCTGTTTGTAAAACCATGGGTCTTAGTTCTCAATTCTTTGTAGAAGTAGTGAGAAATATCAGTTTACCCAGACAATATTAGTCAGACTGGTTGGAACAAGGGATTGAAGAAAGTAATGTTTTAGTTGTGTTTGTTTTGAGGCATAATTGCCCTATTGTTAAGGAGCTTAAAAATCTGGAAGACTGCTGGGTGTGGTGGCACATGCCTTTAATCCCAGCACTCGGGAGGCAGAGGCAGGCGGATTTCTGAGTTTGAGGCCAGCCTGGTCTACAAAGTGAGTTCCAGGACAGCCAGGGCTATACAGAGAAACCCTGTCTCGAAAAAAAAAAATCTGGAAGACTAAATGAGCTACTTAGATGAAATGATTATTAAATAAGAGCAGGAGTTGACCAAGTGGTCAGAAGAGGCAAGAGAATACATGATAACTACAGATGTCATCTTAGAGAAAAAGAGCCACCCATAGGACCATTAGGGAGTAAGGCTGCATAGGGTGGGAATGTTGTATGCAAAATCCGGGTTTGATAGTCCCACTAGCAATGGGATTGTTGATATCTATGGCTCTCTATAGAATGCTACTTGTTCTATTTTGCTTTCAAAGGAACAACATTCAATTATGTGCTATTGATGATAATTTTCTCAACTTGTAAGTTTGTGAAACAGTTCTTGTATCAGAGTGCAAGAGGAAAAGGCATTTCTGTTCTCTAGGAAGGTATTTTTTCCCCTTATACTCCCAAGGTAGCTACTTCATACATAAAAAATATGATCTGACAATAATTGTCATTCTTCCTATGGCTCTGTTCCTTACCACATTTAGCTGGTCTAAGGCATAGCATTATACTTCTACTTCCCTGCACTTTGCAATAGTTTTGAAGTTATCTAAAGCACCCAAGAAGGTCATCAAGACAATTCACCTTCTAACCAAGTCTTCTGATCCCCAGGAGAGTAGGTCTTGTCATATCTGTTTGTGATGGCCTCTGTAATGACCCATGTTTGTAATAACTATGGTAGGGCAAGAGGATCTATAAATAGGTGTGAAAAATAATGTATAGGGATAAAATATTTCTAAAAAGAATCTTAAATGGCTTGTTTGCCTTATGTCTTATGATCTGAATTTATTGGAGTAAAAAAGAAAAGTTGGTAGCTCAGTAGTAAATACTTTATGTGGTGGTGTTGGATTTGGACGTTGATTCCCAGGGATCTTCCCAGGATGCTGCAGATTGGTATCTACTCCTAACATTTTTGTAGACAATTTAATAATGGAAATAGGGCAGAACATGAATGGTTATAATTCAGCAGATGAAGTCATGCATCAAGCATTGTATGTGGGCTACAGTTCATTCAAGTTGTTCTTGTCATTGTGTAAGGTCAGGAAGAGTGTTAACAGGTACTAGGTACAGCAGGAAACTTCAATCCAGGGCCCAATAATAGTATAGGATGAGGAAAAAATGATTGAGTGGGAGTTGAATAAATTGATGAAGTCATCATTGTAATGATCTAAGATTTAGTGTTGGGATGTCCATTTTTACATTTTCTTGAGGTTTCAATATAATTCCTCTAAAAATCCCAGAAACATGTTTTTTCTTGGCTGGGCTCTTTTAAAATAAACATAGAAGAATAGAAGAATTTGAAATTTTGAAAAGTAAGAGGATTGGAGGAATTGAATGACTTGATTTCTAGCTTTGCTATGAACTGTACACAGAGATTGAGAATATGCTATTAGTTAGATGTAAACAAATAAACCAATGGGCTGGTAAAGCCTACGAGTGAACTCTACTCTCATGTGTATGTCTATTTTTTGTTTTTACAAAGTTGTTCAGGTAGTATTTTTAATAAATTGTACTCAAACAATTGACTTTCCACATGAAAATGTATGCAAAATAATTCTTTCTCCACAAAAATACACAAAACCTAACTCTAAATGTAGCACAGGGCTAAAAAATAGGCTAATTTTAAAGTTTCTTTAAAAATAACCCATGATAAAATTTTGGAATCCTTTTTGGGGTAAACAAAGATTTCACAAATAGGAAAATATGAATAATAAAAGAGGTGGATTAGAATGAACCAAAAATAAATACTTTTGCTCCTTGGATGAAACTGTTAGAAAAATGAAGGAGCAAAGTGAAATGATATTTACCAAAGATTTAACTGACAGAGATACTAGTTCTAAACAGTAGAGAACTTTTCAAAAAATATGAAACCAAATAACTGAACAAAGTTGTACAAAATATTTAAAAAGACATTTAGAGGATAAAAACAGCAAAGAAGAAAAAACTCATCACTATTTGTCATCAAATGAATGCAAATTCAAGTCACAATAAAATACTGCTACTCTAAATACACACTAGAAAGGTCAGATTTTAGAAGTCTGGTGGTGAGGATCTAGGGGAAATGGGACTCTCATGCATAGTTGGTAGTGAAAATACGGAGCCAGGCAGACTGGCAGTTTGGGAGACTAGGCCAAAGTTTCTGTTTCCCAGAACTGGACAAGTCTGTTATTGGAAAATCCACCCCTTGTGGGCAGCCAATCAGGAGATGGCCCATCATCTGGCCTGAGGCAAAAGCAGTCCAGAGACAGCAAAAGTTTGTAGGCTTTTCCAGGAAAGCTCCTTGAACCCGAGCCAATCCCAGAGAGACCCATATCCCTGGAGATAGAGCTAACCAATCAGGATAAAGGTTACCTACTCCTCCTTGGAATTCCCCTACTGGGCTTTAAATTGTGCCTGCAGAGCTTCCATCTCCCTCTTCCATTTGACGAATGATAGACCCCTGAATGCTGGATTTCTTCAGAATAAATGTTCTTTTGGTTTTGCATACTATTTGAGTCTGGGGCACCATGCTTGAGCGAATCAAGGACCCTTACAGTAGCAATGCAGAATGGTATAGTTATTTCAGAAAACAGTTTGGAAGTGAAAACATTGGTGCAGACTTCGCATCTCAGCCTTGCAATATACTCCCCATTATTTCCCCTATAGAAATGAAAGCATGTAGCTATGCATATACTTGTATGCATTTGCTCAGAACACCTTAATTTACTAGAGCTGGATATTATAAACAATTTCTATAACTGGTAAATAGATGAACCATTTTCTATTTAATATAGTACAACACTAGATACAGCAACAAGAGTGAAAGAACATTCAGAAGAACATTAAAACAAAGAATCAAAAGACTGAGGATTTTTAAAAAAGTGATACCAAAAGAAAATGGGTCTCTAGCTGGGATGGATGTTTGGAAAAGCTACTGAATGAAGAGGAAGGCTTTTGGGGAATAAAGAACTTTTTTTATGTAATTATTATTAGGCTTTGTAATCTCCCTAAACTCATCAAAACGTACATACAAAATGAGTAGTTTTTATTAGACATAAATTATATGCCCCAATATGATTAATAAAAGCATTCCCTTTATTTCCAAAGACAAGGTAATACTCAATAAAAAGAAAAATGACCAGATAGAAATTTGTTTTACTGCCAGATAAAATGTGTGTCACTTTGCAAGCTTGTGTTCATTTCAGGAGCACCAGAGTGAGTGGACATTAATTAGCAAGGGGAGAATCAAGATGCAGGTACGGATGCTCCCTTGGACATCTCACAGGAATCTTACTCTGACTCAGAGTAAGTCCTTGCCACTGAGGAAGACATTTTTCTTTCAACAAAGTTGATGCATTTCATGAGGCTATTATGCAGACAAAGCAAAGTGCTGCAGGGTTCCTAGAGCTGCTGTCCATGCAAGATTGAAAGTGAAGGCAGACTGAATGTGCAAGTGACTTGCATCTAGCATGTGAATAGTGAGAATCACAGCAGCAGCAGAAGCAGCATGATCACAGCCAAAATACACACACACACACACACACACACACACACACACACACACACACACGCAAGTGTTCCAACATAGATCTTAGCATGCTTTCTACAAGCTTGTGGAATAGAATAGCCTCTTTATGTGTTTTCAGGATAACTGTATGAAATCAATGTTATTATCATCTTTATGGAGAGAAACTTGAAAGGCTAACTATCTTCAACCATTATCTTATTAACAAAACGCTAATTCAATTGTTTATTTAAAGCTATGTAAGAATTAAAATGGAAGGGGAAAAGTATGTTTATACATGTGTGTAACTTCTTCTCTCTCAATCTCATCTCTTGCCTTTTATCTTACTATATATTTCCTTCACTTCTTTCTCCTATAAGGAAATCTATTCATCTCCCTGTCCTCTGAAGATAAATATAAAAATTCAAAGTCAAACAATATTTCTTTTGGGCTTGTTAACACTCTGTCTCTGAGTGTGTGTATAGCATGCATGTGTGCCAGAGACTGATGTCAAATGTCTTTTTATTTCCAGGTTTTTTCTTTTTATACTTTTTTTTTGAGATAGGGTATCTCACTGAACCTAGAGTTCTCCAATTATCTATCCTGGCTGCAGGTGAGCCCCTGGAATCCTTCTGTCTCCATATGTTCAGCCCTAGGATCACAGGTGTATATCGCCATCCTTGTCCTTTTCTGTGGTTGCTGGGGATTCAAACTCACATCTCCATGGCTTTCCCAGCAAGTATGTTATCCATTTAATGATCTTCCAAGCAGCATATGCTCTGCATTTTTGGCCTCTTTATTATCATATGTATGATTACTAGTGTTAATTATCAACTTAACACCATCTAGTGCCACCTGGGGGATGGATCATTGTGCATGTCTGTCGGGGGTGGGGGGAATTGTCAGATGAGATCCAGCATTCAAGATGGTGAAGCCACAGACTTGGGGGGGGTTATTTTGATTAGTTTATCTAAAGTGGGAAGGTCTACCCACTGTGGGTGGCACCATTCTCTGGGCAGCAGATCCTGTACTATATAAAGTAGAGAATGTTAACTGAGAGAACTTGTGCTTTAACCATTCTCTGCTTCCTGACTGCAGATGCAAGGTGATAAATGCCCTCAGTTTACTGCTGCTTCAACTTCCACTCCTGCCACCACAAACTGGAACCTGGAATTGGGATTAAATAACCCCCCCCCCTTTTTTTCTTAAGTTGAATTTGTCAGGGTATTTTATCACAGCAAAAGGATAAGAAACTACGACAAGAAACAAAGACAATGCGCTGTGTAGAGTGTCATGTCTGTTTGGAATGCTGAATTCCTAGTGTTTTGAAGTCTTTGTATAAATTTGAAAATCTTTCTGCTATAATTCTATTAAATATATTTTCTATGGCGTCAGACTCTGACTATTAGATTTGTATTCTTGAAATAGCCCATAGTTCTTGAATGTTTTGGTCGTGCTCATCTTTTTTTTGTGTGCCTGAATGTATTATTGTCTCAACTTGTCTCCCATTTTTCAGATGAATTCTACTTAATTTTTGTTTGTTGATATTGTATTTCATTTAACTGATTGAGTTTATTCTCAACACTTTTCTTTGGTTCATTAGTCCCAATTTCCTTGTTGAATTTTCTTCTGTATTTTTGAATTCCTTGTTTAAATGCTATTATATCTGTGATGAACTCTCTTGCCTAGGTCCTGGTTGATTTTGTTAACTCTGTCCATGTGTTTATTTGTGTCCTTTATGTGCCTCTTTATCTCTTTTAGAGTAGGAATCTGCAATCTTCTTTCTGGGATTCAAATTATTGTATTATCATTGATTTCTAGTGTTGAGGAGCTTTGAATTTATACAAGTGCCACAGTGGCTCACCTTACCCAAAGCTTTTATCTTTGTTATGCTTTGCATTGTCTTTGAAGATGCATGTGTCCTCCAGTTTTCATTTTGCATTGTTTCCAACTGTTCTAATTTGCTTCATTTTATATGAGTCTTTCTATTGAGTTAGATTCACTTAGATCCATGCTTCTGTATAGAGGGGAAGACAACTGTAGTAACATTCAGTGATCTGATCCCAATTGTAGTTGTGATAGAACATACTTGTGTATTCACTTGCTCTGACAGTAATGTTCACATACTATGTGTGGCACTAGGGAACTTCTTGAGAAATATAGTTATGTTTTCATTTTTGAGTTAATGATGTTGATAATTGACAGAGAAAGTGAGGAATAATGGATAGAGGACAGAGGAGTAATGGGAGAGTCTATAGCTGTTATTAATAATACCATCTAAATTATTGTATAGGAATGTAGGTTCAGAAAAAGGAAGGACAGTCACAAAAACCTATTCAGTTGAGAAACAGATGAAGGAAATGACTGCAGTGTCAACGTGTAAAAGGAGGATCAAAGTTAAAAACAAGAAGTGTCACAGAAGATGTATAATCTTAGGAATTATTTCTTCCTAGATGTGCTGATATGGTTTCTCTCTTGTCCCTGGCTGTCTTTGGAGGCAATCTATTCAGGAGGAAATACTGTTAGCTTTAGTATCCAAAGGAGTTAAGTCTTTCTGCAGAGAGGACTTTCTGAGTCAGACTCTACTTTCCACTTCAATTGCCTGGTCTGAGAAACCCTGTTTGCCAGTTACAACTTAGTCACTACTATTTTGGAGACCATAAAGTTTTCTTGACTGAGGCTCTGAGTGGGTGTGGAAAGTCTGACCACGTGGTTTACCTTGATTGTCTGTTCCTGTTATCATGCTTATGGGAGTTCAACCTGGAGTCTGTTCCATATCCTTCTCATGCCATCATGTTGTTGCTCCTCCAGACAATGCTGAGGGTCCTTCTCAGGCTATTCACTGGAGGACTCTCACGGAGAATCTCAGCCTCAGGTTCCTATATCACACTTCTTTCTCTGAACACAATTGCTGTTCCAGCCATCCTCTCTGTCCTTTTTGTCTCTTATTTTTGTCTCTGTTACCAGCTCAGTCTCTAGCTTACTGTTATTGTACCACATTGTATGCTAGGATATAGAAGGTACAGTATCACACCTTTGCTGGGTCACAAAAAGTCATCTTCTAATCTACAGTCTTGCCCAGAAGTCAAAGCTGTTATTTCTCTCAGTTTGTTTAACTCAGGATTTCTTTTCTGTAGCATCTAAGAAGAACAATACTTGGTCATAGTGGTAATGACAGGAAGGATGTAAGGGGTGGTGAAGGTATGATTCTTCGGAGAAATCCAGTCTAGCAATGTGACAATAGTTCCCTTTGAAAGTATACTGAGAGAAGTAACTGCCATTTTTTATTTATTACGATGGCCCAAATGATTAAATATGCTATTTAATAAGGATATAACACAGATCTAAGAATCATTATACCTTTCCTTTTATGTATGTATTGTTAGTGTGTTTGTGGAGACTCGCTGTTGATGTCTGCTGTCTTCTCAATTGCTCTTCATCTTTTTGTTTTGAGAGGGATCCCTTTCTGAACCTGGAGCTCACTAATTCACAAGACAGCTGTTTAGTAAGCTGTAGGGCCCCTCATGTTTGTTTCCCTAGGTATGGAATTACAGATGGGTACCACTGCTCCTAGCTTTTTACATGTGGGAGATTCAGCTCCCTATTTTGTGTAGCAAGCACATTACCTATTTAACCTTCTCCCAAGCTGATATATTTATTTTCAAAAACTCTCCAATTTCTGGATAGTTTGAGTTAGTTCCAACAAAGTCTGATTTAAGAAAATTCTCTTATTTAATGCTAATCTGGTGCTTATAAAATATAATTGTTGAAATGCTAATTAGTGTCTATAGAAGGAAACACCATTCAGCAAGTTAATGAGTTGAAGGAAATAAAAAAAAATTACTAATTAATGAGTTAGATTCAGTATCTATGATGTTGTGAAATGTTGTGCTCATCTGTTGTGAATTAATAGCAGAATCATAAGCTAAGTGGATTCCTGCTGTGAAATGATAAAATGTGTGAAACTAAAGTACAGAGAGGGAAAAATCAACTCTCATAAGTTAATATTGTAAATGTGAAAATTAATTAATGCAGATCATGTCACCCACATGTTATGACTTATTTGATGGATAATACTGTGATCCATGAGATGCCTTTGATCATAGTTTCTCTTCAGACTTGAGACGAGTTTCTTGCTATGTGACAGACACATCCTTGTGATGCATTTGCCATCAGCTTTTGTGCTTAGATGGCAGGCGTTCATGGAAGGGTGGATGCTCCAGTGTTCTTTACATGTCCTTGTAATATGATTTCTCTTTTCTGTGTCCAGAGGTGGCACTGTAGGGTCTGAGG
Organism: Mus pahari; assembly: GCF_900095145.1. Classification (NCBI taxonomy): domain Eukaryota; kingdom Metazoa; phylum Chordata; class Mammalia; order Rodentia; family Muridae; genus Mus; species Mus pahari. Next base: position 163,711,760 of record NC_034590.1, on the reverse strand, counting down.
TAATAGTTGAATTGACACATACGATTCTTCATGGTCAATAACTTCAAGGATCTTGTTTTTATACCTCTCAGGCTCAGTTATTGCTATGCATTCTCACATCTGTCTTCCATGTGCTTTTACATTAGTGGCTTTGGCATCTGTTATCTTTAGGAACTCTTTTCTTACCTGTTCATTGCCTGCTACACAGCTGCTCATATTTAATTTAATGAAAAAGGGACCCATTTATCTCCTTCCAGTAAGCAGAAGGTGTCTCAGATCAAACTGAAACCCCAGAGATGATAATTGTTTTTTTTAAACATGTTTTAGTAGCTTCCATGGTTCCAGTACTGTACAAACTGCCAAGGAAGGGAACTAAGTAGACAATCCCACACAGCTGCAACATCCATGAATCACAGAAATTATCTGCATGGAAAGATGTACATAGAGGTGCAATAATCGTCGTTGGCACATCAGTGGCAACAAACAGCAGACTAAATTGGAATTATGGACAACAGGCAAGGAATCAAGCTTGACTCTGGAAGTTTACCCAGCTTTTAGAGACTATGGAGGTCAGAGACCTTAGAAAGGAATCTATTATCTTTACTTTGATAAACTAGCACCATTCCTTACTACATTCTGAACCTTATCCTTACAGATGAGGGTAGCCACCATATTACATAAAAGAAGCCTCTCTTTACAGAAAATGGTGACCATCACAAAAACCATGCCTTGACACGATATGGAAATCAAGAAATCCTGGGATACCCATCTTCAGGGGATAGATCTATATCAGAGCTCCTGCATTCATGGCTCAGGGACTACTGAGGAAGAGGTGTTGGAAAGGTTATAATAGTAAGAATATCAGGAATTCTGCTGTGAAACAGTATCTTCTAGAAATAGGTATATAAACAAGACCAGACAGTGGAAATATCAATAGACATGTTAACTTGGAAGGAGGAAAATTTTATGGTGGTCTCACCTTTAGTCAAAGAACTACAGATAACCATGACTGCTAATGAAAATTCCTCATGCAATGAAGTTAAGCATTGAAATAGATGCATTTTATAGATCCGTGAACCGTGGATTTTCAACCTTTATTTGCTTTGGGTGACTATGGGTCATTGGTAACACAGTCTTCACTGCATCATTCCTGACATAGCACAGAGTCACCAACACAGGAGTAAACCTGGCCATGGCACATCCACTTCAAAGGAACCTGATCCTACGTTAAAATCTTGCCACACATAACTTGGCAGTGACATAGCTGTCCCGGGGCTCTGTCACGCTCTGTCCTCTTTATAGCAGTTCCACACAGTGACTGACAATACCCAACTAGCTACCATTTGCTTGCTTCATATTTCATATTAAAATCTTTTCCTTTCCTGAAAAAGAAATCGCTTTATTTGGTGTCATGTGCAGCTTGTCTGAGGGATCATCATGTATTTCTGTATTTATCACCAGTCATCTGGTTTTCTTCCCAACACTTCATCCCAGGGAAGGGTCATTGTGGGATGAAGAAGGGGATGGAGATGAATGAGAAAGGCACTTGCATCTTCAGGCTGGAACTGGGGCTGTTCACAGATATGAACCAGGTTGGAACACAGATTCTCTGAGTAATTTTTCATTTCTCTGATGACCATCTGTTTCAGTGTGCTGTGGCTAACAGAACAAGGTCGCAGATGTTAGTGCTTAAGCAACAGGCTTGCTTTCTCCCACTTCTGGAGGCTAGGGAGTTCAAGGTCAAGACCAGCAGGAAACACTTTATGCTGAACCCTCTCCTTTTGGCTTGTAGGCAGTAGCCAACTCTGTGTGTACACACAGCTTCTTCGTCTGAGTGCAGGGAACAGAGTGTCTGTTTTATCACACTTAATGAGACCCCTGTGTATTGCCTCCTGGCACTCAACTTCCCAACCCTACAATATTGGAATACATCACCGCAAGGGTCAGTTCTACCACATATGAATGTGGAGGACAAAATGTTCAGTCTGAAAAACAATAGTTTGCATGAGAAATTTTTATGGATTACTGAAGGAGATGAAGCAGAGCTCTGCCTGCTGACCAGAGGCTTAGGTAGGGTAAAAAAGAGGACTGATATTTAGTGCGACTTGTAAGACTGGAGAGGTGCCCATGATCAGTCAATTCACACTCACAGTACTTTTTATCTCCTTGGTAAAATCTGGTCAGACTGAAGTTAAAAATAAAATCCAAAGAAAAATCAGATTCCCATCAGAAAAGGTTTCTTATGACAAATCACAACTAAGTCCTTGAAAAGTGATGATGTAGGCAGAACTTAGTGAAACCTGGGTTGCTTTCTTTCTCACCCATGTCTTCTGGCCTTCCCCCACATTCTGTACCCCTCTTATTCTGCCTAGATTCCTTTTCTTTTTCTTTTCCTTTCTTGATTTTGGTCCTGCCATGTTTCATTTTTTTTTCTGGCAGGTTCTTTTTAAATGTTCTTGCTTATTGAATCACAAGTCACAGTGACAGATCTGGAATATATATATACTATTTGGTTTTCTATCAGCTACCACTCACCCTCAGGGGACACTCCTCTAGGCTTCTAGCACTATACTCATCCCACCAAACTCTCTTCTTATCTCAAAATATTGCCTGCATTTGTCAGGTTAGAGAATGACACCACTTTCCCAGAGCGGATGACAGAAGCTTTCTATTCACATTTCTCTCAACTCCAATATCTAATTTCTCTAATTTCTCATTAAATCACATCAGCTTTAGATTTGAAAGGTCTTCCCTTTCTCTGGAGATCACTGGATCAACCATCTACTCCACATGTTCAATTCTCTATTCCCTGATCAATGAAGTAGCTTGCCGTCTGAATCCTCTCGATCTTGTCTTCTCCATTTCTGATCCACCGTCAACAATTTTCATATTACATCATTATAATTAAAAGGTAGTTAAACATATCTTCACTAAAATAAAAAAATCCCTTGTGCTTTCCTGGTATATATTTAGTTCATTTTCTAGCACCTGCTAAAGTTTTTGTTTCAATTGATTTCATTGGAGTTTGAATATGCTTTTATGTTGGGACTTAGAAATAACAGCTGAGACTACCACTGAATATGCTACTCAGATATGTCCAAAGATGATTTCTGTTTCTATGAAGCAAATGTCAAGAAAAGAATACTCAGTAAAAGAGATTGTATTGCTTAAATTCAGGAAGACCAAGTAATTCTGACCTCTGAACATGATCCAGTGTTCACACATATGTGTATAATGCAGTCACTTCAGGTTGGAGTCTCCTTTCTGCCTTCTCGTGTTGAGAAATTATTTTTGGTATCTAACCAGTCAGGTAGATCTGGAAAGATAGCTTAAAAAGTTTAAAATCTGCATTTATCTGATTATTAGAGACAGTAGGCATATTTTCCAATATAATTGGAAACTGTAACCTTTTCTGAATGGCCTATTAATAGGTTTATCCTTTCCCCCCTCTCAGTCTTTTAAAAACCTGTGACTTTGTACTGAAAGAATTTCAGACCTATGGATGATATTTGTGTGACTCCCCTAGAGATGGCGTTTTATCACTTGGTTAAAATGATGCTTGCAGTTTTCTCCATAGCAAATTACTGTTACCCCTTCTGAAATGAGTATTTTGAGGGGAAAATACCTTGGAGATATGCAATTATTCTATTTATTTTTAAACCTTTGCTCATTACTTTTAGCATTCACCAGTGGATCTTGCCTGTAGTGATTATTAATGTGTGTTCTAGTTTGATTTGGTCCCCTTATTCTTTCTACATTCTTTACACTTCTTTTCTAAGGAAAGGATATTGATTTTTGCATGTATTTATTTATTCCACAATTTATTTTTGTAAGTGTATAGTCACAGAAATTTTTTCCTTTTATTGAAGTTGAAATCTAGTTACATCATTTCTCCTTTCCTCTTCCCTGACTCAAACCCTTTGCATATACCCTCTCTTCATCTCCCACACTCATAGACTCTTCTATAATTGTTGATTATATATGTTTATTTTATATATATCATGCATACATTCCTAAATATATACATTCAATCTCCTCAGCTTGTAGAACTTATATTTCTGTGTGTATATGATTTCATGGTCGGTGTCTTGGCACTGGATAACTAGTCGGGAGGTCCTTTCCTGGGGACAACTCCTCTTCTCCACACTCAGCACTACTTGGTTGTCCCTAGCTCTTTGTCTACAGTTTGGACCTTGTGAGGTTTTCTCCTTTCGTGTTAGTCTGCCTGTTAGTGTCGTTCTTGCTCCAGTCTTGTTGAGGCACACAGGTTGGTTGTGCCTTCATGAGTGTATCCTCCCTGACATTTCTGGGAGAAACAATTTCACTGTGACTTCCAGTTTTGGTTTTACAATCTTTTTTCTCCCTCTTCTGCAATGTTCCCTTAGCAGGAGTTGTGTTATAGGTATATCAGCTAGGAACAAACACCCCACAATTACTTGCTTTCTGTGTCTTGATTGGTTGAAGTTTTCTGTAATGGTCTCTGTTTGTTGCAAAGAGAAATGTATTTAATGAGGAGGGAGATCTGCACTTATCTGTAATATGCATTCATGCAAATACATATATACAAATACATATATAAATACATATCTACCTATATATATAAACACACACACATATATATGTATATATATACATATATATATACACACATATATATATATATATGAATATGAATTTATAGTGCAGTTAAGAATTATGCTGGTTTAGTAAAGTGGTGGCTGTAGGTTCTTCTCCAAGATCCATAACCTCACTAGGCCAGGTAGCTAGATATATATCCAGTACCAGGAATGATTTTTGAATTGACCTTAAGTCCAATTAGAGAGCTGTTTGTTACTATGAAGATGCCTATGCTTCTACTGTATTCTTATGGTTATTGTGTCATACTGACAATGCTCCCAACAAGAGTCATAAACTAACAAATACCCCAGTACGAGCCATGAGAAAGTTCTATTCTGAGGAGTTTGTCAGGGGAGCCCAAGAGACTCCTAAAACATCATCAGTATTTGCTGTTGCCCTTGGTTACCTCTCAGAAGTTTAAAACAAATCTCTTTGGCTGAAGGCAACAGTTTGAATCCAAAAATTCAAGGTATGATATCCTCCTCCCTTGGGACTAGCTTTCATGGTACAAGAAGGAGGCACGCAGGCTTCCAAGGGAGGGGAGCAGACAGTAGTCGTGCCCAGTTGTCGCACCTATGAGTGATTCATAGAGGTTACTTCCTTTGGATTATATTTTTACAGTGTCAACGGGACAAGAGACAAGCAGAGATAGAGACAAGAGGACAGAGGGAAATTTGGCGTGGGTCCTTTGATTGGTTAATTATAAGAAGGAAACTTTCCATAGCTTTGCCATAAGGGACTAGATTAGGCCACCAGGAAAGACTGTTTAGAGCCTCAGACGTTCTCCTCATGACTAGGCCAAGTTCAAACCAGTGGGGATTTGAGATGGTCACACAATAACGAAGAGAGAAAGTGTGCTATTACTGAGAAAAAAAAATCTTGATTCATAAATTCCCTTGAAAATACTCCAGAACCGACTCAGATATCAATCTGACAACAGAGTCAGGATGCTCATAATGCATTTCACCCCCAAGGTATTTTCAAAGAGAAGCCCATTGATACCTCTAGAATTGTTGTGGTTAACCTTAAAAATCACCAATTTGGGAGATTTTAGAGCTGAGAAGCATGTCACTTGTCAACATCACCTATTTCTCTTTGTCACTGGTATGGGCTTCTACTTAAGTTTTCTCCCACACACTCAGTCCCTCAGCCTTATCCTAAGGCCTAGAGCAATCCAGGAGGCCTGGGTTTTTCTGAAAACAGGTGGGTACGTTATTCAACATACAGTCTTCAAATATATTCTAATTACTCTATTGGCTGGTTTTGTGTCAGCTTGGCACAAGCCGGAGTCATCAGAGAGAAGGGAGCTACAGTTGAGGAAATGCCTCCATGAGATCCAGCTGTAAAGCTTTTTCTCAATTAGTGGTCAGTGGGAGAGAACCCAGCCCAATGTGGGTAGAATCTCATCTGGGCTGGTGGTCCTGGGTTTTATCAGAAAGCAGGCTGAGGAAGCCATGGTGAGCAAGCAGTAAGCAGCATCCCTCCTTGGGCTCTGCATCAGCTCCTGCCTCCAGGATCTTGCCCCATTTGAGTTCCTGTCCTGACTTCCTTCAATAACGAACACGAATATGGAAGTGTAACCCAAATAAACTCCTCTTCAAGTTGTTTCTTGGTCATGCTGTTTTGTCTCATTAATAGAAACTATAATTAGACAATGGCTCAGTTTTTAGAAATTTTTATGTAAAGTACTAATGATTTGTTTACTATGTACTTTGTTCATGCTCCTATTAATGTTCTTCACCCTATAAAATTTTTAGTTTCCATGAAGTCTAATTTGTTAATTTTACCTGCAAATATGATAATAGCCTTTTTTCTATCTTATTCTTTCTTCTTCTATCTCATTCTGCTTTTTATTTTATTACTTAAATGGCTTTAAAATTCTACCAGAATGTACTTTTTCTTTTTTAAATTTTTGATGGTCTCTAAGGATGAAATTGTTTCTAGGTAACTCAACAGTATATTTACAATCAGTATTAAAACATTTCCTATAGCTGCAAAAATCTTGAAATTTCCACTGATATGCTCCTTGTCAGCTTTCAACAATAACACAGTTATTAAATAATAAAAACCTTATGGCTTTGAATACTATAAGGGAATGTAATCTGCTTATTAAACCTATGTTCTAAATCTGGAATCTATGTTCTTTAGAATCTAAATAGTAAATATATATATATATATATATATATATATATATATATATATATATATATGAGAAATTGTATGTTAACAGACATTTGCAAATTAAGGCCTTGCTCACTTCTTTCTGAGGACTTGGGTGTCACTCTGTATATGTCTGTTAAGTTTGAAGCTCTCCCATAACATTTCTGAGTACAGATTTCCTAGAAGCTGACTTGCTTAGCTCAGTTTGCTAGATTGAATTCAGAGTGTATATTTTTTAATTCAGTGAACTGGCCATATCCCCCATGTCACCTCACATTCAGCATTTCTGATTTGTTCTTCTCCTCGTAATATCTCATTTATTTCTGGTGATATTACAATGTTCCCAGATCATTTTTGGTTATAAACTACATGTGCATGATTTTCATTGACACATTCTTCTTCATGTTTATCACATTAAGTTTTTTGAAGCTTGTTAAATTTGTCAATCATTTTACTGCATCAGATGTAGACATTTGCAGATATTATTGCTTCCACTTCCCTCTGCTCATTTTTACTCTTATTCTTCAGGAATTCAAGTAATGGTCATGCTCAGAACTTTTGACATTATCTAACTTTGATTCTATGCTCTGGAAGAAAGCTATTTTCTTTTCTTCATAGTGGTAATTTCACCAACATATTTTCAAATTTACTAATGATTTTTGTTTGTTTCTACATGGATATTTCATACTCGATTGGCTGTACTTACAAGTTCTAATAATTAATCTTTCTTCTTGCTAGTGCTTTCTTTATCCACACTGGCTTCTTCTTGCTTTCTCTTTTCTTTCTTTGAAATAGAAAATAGACCTTTTTCATACAATGTATTCTAATTATGGTACAGTTTCCCACTTGCTATCTCTCCCCAGTTCTTCCCCACCTCCCTTCCATCTGGATCCACCTAATTTCTTTTTATCTGGGTTAAAAACAAACAAATAAATAAACAGGAATCTGGTATAATATTAAGTTAAAATATAATAAGATAAAACAAAAAACAGAAAAATCTGAATAAGACATAGCAAACAAAAGAAAGATGGCCAAAGAAAACGCACAAGAACCACATATACATGCAGAAAACATGCATTTCCACCCAGAGGGACTCCATAAAAGCACAAAACTGAAAAGTATAATATATACCCAAAGGATGTACAAGGTAAAATAAAAAAGAGAAAACAAGAAAAATGCCCTGACATAACACTGTAAGACAATGAACCTCTAAAGATGCTACTGATTTCTTTTCCTGTTGGCCCTCCACTACTGGCATGCAACCTACCCTTAAGAGTCAGTTTTACTGATTTCTCCAGTGATGCTCTTTTGTAGAAAAAAAATTTTTTTTGCAAGTGGTTATCAATTGAAAATAGCTTCTGGATTAAGTATGGAGCTTGTGCCCATTTCTCCTTTCAACCCTAGGACCCTATCTGGTGAACTCCTGTGTGAGAATCTTACCACAGTCTCTCTGAGTTCACTTGAGAGTCAGTCTTGTGTTTAGATGGCTTTATTTCCTTGGTGTTGCCCATACCCTTTGGATACATGCATGCACACATGCATGCACACATGCATGCACACATGAATGCACACACACACACACACACACACACACAGAGAGAGAGAGAGAGAGAGAGAGAGAGAGAGGAGTGGAGTTCATTATATGTTGGGCAACTACTTTTATACTTGAAGACTGCCCTGGAGTGATTTATAAACCCAGTATTACTCTATTGAAGAAAACTTATTTCTCCTCTCCCAGTAGGTATTAACCTTTACCCTCATGGCTAGGTATTCATTCATTCATCCATTCAGTCATCCATCTATCCATCCATCTTTCCATCCATCCATCTTTCCATCCATTCATTTTTTTAAAAAAGTAATATAACAAAAGGAAATATAAGGTAAAACAAAAATTACCACTTTGGAACTGAACAAGATAAACAAGATAAACTAGGGTAAAGAAACTAAGACAAGATACAAGAGTCAGAGACCCACTTATTCATTCACTCAGGAATCCCATGAAAGTTATTAAACTGGAAGCCATAATAGATATGTGGAGGACCTGCTGCAGATTTGTGCAGGCCCTGTGCACAGATTGTAAAATGGATTTGCTCATTTTCTTTTTCGAGCCTCTGACACATCCCTAAGGGCTCTGTTGAAGTCCTTGCCTTGTGCTTCAGCTATGATGCATTTCTCAGAACCTTGTGTTGTTGAGTTGCTGAGCTCCAGTTGAGACATGTTGTCTTGACTGTTATTGATTTTGTTTTTTATGCTAGCATCTAGTCATCTAGTTTGGGATGACTGCAACCCCAGGTGCTGATAGCTGGTCTTACCTTTGTTGGGTTGATGATTTGTTCCTTGGTTTCTTCTGCTTCTGTGGTTCTTAGGAGGTTGTGGTGGTTATGGGTTGATTGGTGGGAGATGCTTCTGGAAACCTGTCAGGTGCAGGTGGGGCTTAGATAGAATGGGGTTCTAGGTACTGGAAGCTGACACTTAGGAGTGTGGGTTCACTAGATGAGGGAACTGAGTGGTTCAGGACTGAGGAAAGTTGCATGTGTCATCAGGATGGGCTGACTTGCTGGGAATGGAGCAGAGAGTGAAGAGAGGCCATGTCGCGTGGTCTCTACAAAGCTGGGAGATTGGATTTAGAAGAGAAGAGGAAAATGAAGACCTGAAGACCACTTTCCTGTTTCCATGGCCTACTTGCTTCTCTGGCAGGCATAGCTTGGTCATTATCGGGGAATGGCTGTAAGAGTTGAACCTATGTGTTCCTATCTTTCCTTTTCAGAGTATTATTCTTCACTCCACTGGGCATGATTAGAAAAACTGTTCACAAATTCTTGCTTGTTATTCCAAGAATTAGAGCCACTCAGGACTGGACTTTTATCTTTCCCCTTAAGAATAAGTAGAATTTTCTTTGCTCTTTGTCTATTGAATAATTTTACATCAAATCTCATGCATTGTTTTCATATTCATGATTTTGTTCCATACCTATGAATATTATTCATATTCTCTTTTAACATTTTTGAGAACTTCATACACGAGTACTATATTTGCATAATTTCTAGTCCTCACACTTCTCATATGTCCCCCTCCATTTCAAATAATTGAACTTCTTTTATTATAATTATTACACATGTGTGTGCATATGTATATACATGTATACATACATGTACATATGTACATTATGCAACCTGCTGAGTCTATTTAGTGTTGTTCATATGTGTGTGTTGAGCTGACTACTTAGATTATATAACTTATAGGACCCTCATCCTTGGAGAAGACTTATAAGCCTTCTCTCCGAAGCCATTTATTGATTGTAGCTCTTCATCTAGGTATGGGGCCTTGTGAAACCTATACCATCCATTTTGGCCTTTCAGTTGTTAATGTCATTAGTCAGGTCTTGTTTCAATGTCCACACTGTTGAGATTTTATGATTGTAGGGTTTTTTTTTTTTTCATGTATAGAAGACACAACTTCCAAGCAGACCCTCTGCCCTCATCCTCAATCTCTTACAGTCGTTCTACTCAGTATTCCCTGAGCCTTAGATCTAGGAATTGTGTTATAGATTTATCAACTGGCATTGAGCACCTCACTATCACTTGTCTGCATTTTGAGGGTTGTGAAATTCTGTAGTAGCTTCCATCTCTTGTAGAAAAAAAAATCTTTGATGGGTGGTGAAAACTCTATTTGTCTGTGATTATAAGGATAAGAATTTAGAATGAGGGAAGCCCTGCTTCTCCCTGTTCTGTTTCATCTGGGATATTAAAAATGCACATTTTTGTTCCTTTAAAAAAAGAATTTAGAATGAAATTAGAAATTGCACTAGTTTAGGAAAATGGCAGTAGTAAGAACTACTGTGTGGTCCGTGACCTTACTAGCCATTTATAATTGGCTATGTTAACAGTCCCACGCATAAAATCTGTCTTGTTGACTTGTCCCTAGGTCCAATTAGACAGTTATGCTACTGATAAGATATAAGTACTTCCATTGTGTGGCAGTTTATGGTTAAAGTATCTTATTTTGTTTCCTCTGTTCAGAAAGAAGATAGACATTTTGCCAGAGGTTAGTCCCCAGTACCACACCACAATTATAATTGTATTGATAACCTATTCTCATAAGTAGGAAACATACCCACTCCTTCCATGTGCTTTTCTCTAAAGTCTATGAAATGGAGATAAAATTAATGACAAACATATAGTTGCTGGGTGAATCAGAAAGTGTAAGAATAGGGAAAAGTCCAAATGTTTTTCTTGATTTTTTATTATTAATTTTTGTTCTGAATTAAATCTTTTATTTCAGAATTTGAGCCAGTACTGTTCTGACTGAAGGTCCAAAGGAATAAGATACCTAATCTATCAGATGAGGGCCATGAATTTTGGGTACAGACAGGGCTGTGCTGACCAAGCGGTACTGTCTACTATTGGGTCCCAGACAGTATGAAGAAAGCAGATTTTGGAGTTTCTAAAGGAATAAAGAGAGTAGTGGGAGGGTGATGGTAAATGGAAAAGGTCTGCTTCTGGTTTGCTAAGGACTGACACTGCTTGTGCAATCACATAAATGCAGCTGTTCTTTCTGCTGGCAAAAAAAGATCCTTTTCTTTGTCTGTTTCAGAGTTTAGACTAAAGTCCTAGGGGTGAGGGATATGGAAGATGCCAATATGCAAGGGACTGAGGTGTGGCCTTCAATGCTCAAAACCCTACCAGTCAGCCAAGCCTGCAGATAAATGCCCCTGCTCTCAGGTGATCTGTTTGTAGAATTCAACATCCAAACTTGACTTGGAGGGGTTTAGAGAAGTATTGATTTCTCCTGTGGTGAAGTACCCTTTAAGTGGGATAGGTAAGGCAAACCAAACTGGAACTGATAACATCTTCCTCTAACCCTCGTTCCTTTGTACTCTGCGTAGAGCCATCTGGTCGCCAGTTTTGTTTTTTGTTTTTTCTTGTCCAATCAAATTGGACAGATACTATCAATTTCTGAAAAAATTGCTGCTGAAATTGAGGTCTCTTTTAAAGAAATGTATCCTAACATCCCTTGTAGGACTAACAAGCTTCATATATAAGTACAGTAGACCTGTCTCCTAATAACTCCTAAGATTTATTGAGCATTTTGTAGGCAACAGGTCATACAACTACCCACATTTAATCCCCACAATTCCTCCTTCTATATCATTGTAAAAATTTAGTACACAAAATCCAGTTTTCAAAAAATATTTTTCCATATCCCTGGTGTCTAAATTCAACTACTTCTTACATCTGTTTTACTCTAGTTTTCGTTGATAAATCTCCCCGATTCTTTCCAAATCCAAGAATAACAGGTTTTCTACCTTCAGAGGCATTTGAATGTAACAATAGCCTGAAAACTGATTAAGATCCAGTGTCCTAGGGTACAAAGAAAATAAGGAAACAGGAGGCTTTAGCACACTTATCCTAGCTTATATCTCACACTTTCTATGCTTTAGAATTATCAATGTTTCTCAAAATTAGATGAGGTGGCAAGGAGGTGATAAGGGGACTGCAGATCATGATGCTCTATGTAAAAATAAAACAATACAGACAGTAGGAACCAGAGCCTGGCTTGGGAAGGACCTTTTATTTCAGCGTCTGAAGGTCACATGTGAAGAAAAGTCATATAAAAATGGCTTCTCTCACTGTGTTTTACTATAATTTTTGTTAATGCACAACAGCCCTACATGTACAAAATGTATTAAGCAAAATGCCACCGTGGATTTCAGAGTTTGTAATACTGAAAATCAGCAATTAAGATCTCCAGTGGCTCATAAAATATGCAATAAGGGTTTTCAAGTCAGAGGGAAAAGTAGGAGGAAAAATTTGTTCTCTTTGCAGACAAAATATTGCTGGCATTTTTAATAATGATGAAATATAAGACCTCCTTGGGGTGAAACTAAAATCTATTTGCAGTGAAAGAATAGATCCATTTAATTTGTTTAGTCTTCTTTGTTCATTTTGTGTTTCTCATTAAATCTGTTCCAGGTTATGAATAGCATTCTTAATGTTTTAGTAGGTACGATACAGTGCTGACTTATGAAACAAAAATTTTGAAGTTGAGACTCTTTGCTGTATTTGTTTGGTTTTATTGCAGATATATTGGTGCATGAGAGGCAGAGGAAAGAGGATTTCTGCAAGAGTGGGGACAGCCTGGGCCATGTGACAAATTCCAGAAGAGCCAGAATTACATAGCAAGATGAAACACTCCTAGCTTATAAGATAATGTAAAATATCTACCTATCTACCTATCTACCTATCTACCTATCTATCTATCTATCTATCTATCTATCTATCTATCTATCTATCTATCTATCTATCTATCTATCTATCTTTCAAAGGAGTTTAAACAGAAGTATTCCTGCATTAATAAAAAATGATGTTGCAGAAGACCTAGACCTTAGATGGGGAGCTGCTGGTGTGTAAGAATTCACTTTTATTTAGGAGAATGGCCACTTAAAGTTAATCAAACTTGGGACCCCATCCTCATGTGCATATGGTCATTGATTATATTCATTGGATTAAAAATTAAGTCAGCCTGATGTTGACTTCTTTCGTGGTTATTAGTAATCACTCTTACATCGGTGTACTGTGAAAGAGAGAAAGTGGGGCAAAAAGTACACAGAATATACAGTTTGAAGGGAAAAGGAGCATCATTAGTTAGGGCTTTACTGCTGGGAACAGACACCATGAACAAGGCACGTCTTACAAGGACAGCATTTAATTTGGCTGGCTTACAGGTTCAGAGGTTTAGTCCATCATCATCAAGGCAGGAGCATGGCAGTATCCAGGCAGGCATGGAGCAGGAGGAGTTGGGTTCTACATCTTCATCTGAAGGCTGCTAGCAGATAATGACTTCCAGGCAGCCTAACCTATGTGGGTATGGTCTCTATAGGTTCTCTATCCCCTTTATTAGGTATTTCAGCTAATGCCCTCCTTGTTGGGCTCTGGGAACCTCTCGCTTTCCTGGCATCTGGGACTTTCTGGTGGGTATCCCCAGTTCGGCATCCCCCATTGCTACACACCTCTGTTCAATTTCCTGACCCTCTGTGTATCATTCCCCATTTCCTTCCATTCCTCATCCTTCCCCCTTTCTTCCCCTCCCCCTCCTCTCTCTCTCCCAAGTCCTTCCCACCCTGTACCTTCTTCGAGTGTGAATATTCCCCCCACCCCTTCTAAAAATGATTGAATCATCCACACTTTGCTCTTCCCTCTTCTTGAGCTTGATATTGTCTGTGAGTTGTATTGTGGGTATTCTGAGCTTTGACAGAGAAGCTCACAATAATCACAGGATTATTTTTTTTGAAGTGTAATTCTGTTCCATTCAACACAAGGGACATGGTTATACTAAAAAACAAAAAACAAAACCATTGCTGTGTATCTGAAATTGAAATTTCCCTAAGTGTCATGTTTTTTTCCCCATGTGTTTTTGTCTCCTGATTGTTGGTAATTCTTGTACAGAGACAGAGCTATGGTTTTTAGACAGAGTGGATTTTGGAGCTGAGGAAATGCATTATGACTTGAACTTTTATGAGTCTGAAATTGATGCAGTTTTAATAGTGTTTTCAAAAAGACTCAAAGTGCAATTTAAAAGCTGCACGGTGTGTGTGAACCATGTAGATGGAGCTGGAAGTGAGGAATGAGGTCATGATGGACTCACTGTTCTCTGGACTCCAGAAGAACATTTTAAAAGATATTCTCTAAGCATGGCAGGAACAGATGCAAAATGCAGCATTCTGAAATTTTCCCCCTCTGTTAGAAAATAACTGTAGCATTAAAAGATTCCTCTCAACAGTTTCCTAGTGTCTGTTTCTCTGTGATTTGAGAACACCTGTTGGAGTATTTGAGTTTGCTTAAAATGTTACTGATTTTTACTTATCATTTAAGAATTTGCCTGATTAGTTCATGCTCTATCTGCATGTTGATGAAGAGAAGTGCAATGTTTGTGGTTTACAACAATCCTTAATCATTGGCTTTTGGGAATAAATAGAAAAAATTACTTTGAGGCATATCTATATACATAGCTATATCTATATCATCTATATATGTATACAGAGGGTATAGGTAAGCTATTGAAAGAAAGAGAGCAAATGGAAGACACTTACCTTTATAAACTGAAGATTGAAATCCTCAAGCTCTTTCCCACAAGAGGGGATATGGGGACAGATAAATGATCAGTTCATGATTATATAATTTTTGAAATGTTCATCATTTGAAGAGACATGAGGCAGACTTGCTGCTTGGAAAACTGGTAGACATAGTGATCAAGTGATTTTCCCTAGGACTTTAGTAACTGAAGGATGGAACCAAGAGGTATGCTCCCAAACCCTTCTAGAAAAAAGAATGAAAAGTATTTGGAAACCATGTTTATTTTCCCATGAAGGTGGGGGATAATTGCTTAATCTGGGAAATGGCTGTTCATCAGACCACCAACCAAAGAGTACACATGGAGGGACCCATAGCTTCAATCACATATGTAGCAGAAGATGGACTTGTTGGATCAATGGGAGGAGAGGACCTTGTTCCTGTGAAGGCTCGATGCCCCAGTGTATTTGCTCATGTTCCAAACTCTTTTTTTTTTTTTTTTTT
>NC_034590.1:163660130-163696416 GCF_900095145.1 Mus pahari | reverse complement strand
TGTCCTGGAACTCACTCTGTAGACCAGGCTGGCCTCGAACTCAGAAATCCGCCTGCCTCTGCCTCCCGAGTGCTGGGATTAAAGGCGTGCACCACCACCACCCAGCCATGTTCCAAACTCTTAAGAACTTTCTTTCAAACATTTGGGGATAGCAGTTTTTCAAAGGAGGAGGAGAAGTATCAAAGAGATGACTGAATTCAAGGATGTTGTACAGGCTGTTTGGAAGTCATTACTTCCAAAGCAAATTAGGAACAACTCTCTAACAGTGGCTTGGGGTTTAGTCTTGCTTATTTAATGTATAGTATTGGAGCATCAACTAGAATAATAATAAAAAGCTTCCATGTTGAAGATGTTTCGGTGCCCAGGTTCCTGAATATAGCATGATGGGCCATAAGTAACTTTTTGTTTTCAATTTTTTTTATTAGATATTTTCTTCATTTACAATTCAAATGCTATCCCAAAAGTCCCTTATACCCTCCCCCACCCTGCTCTCCAATCCACCCACTCCAGGTTCCTGGCCCTGGTATTTCCCTGTATTGGGGCATATAATCTTTGCAAGACCAAGGGCCTTTCCTCCCAAACACATGAAACTCAAGAAGAAGGAATACCAAAATGTGGATACTTTGTCCCTCCTTAGAATGGGGAACAACATACCCATGTAAGGAGTTACAGAAACAGTTTGGAGATGAGATGGATGGAATGACCATGCAGAGACTGCCCCATCCGGGGATCCATACCATAATCAACCACCAAACACAGACACAATTGCATATGCCAGCAAGATTTTGCCAACAGGACCCTGATATAGCTGTTTCTTGTGAGGCTATGCGAGTGTCTGGCAAATACAGAAGTGGATGCTCAGAGTTATCTATTGGATGGAACACATGGCCCCCAATGGAGGAGCTAGAGAAAGTACCTAAGGAGCTGAAGGGGTCTGTAACCCTATAGGAGGAACAGCAATATGAACAAACCAGTACCCCCTGAGCTCGTGTCTCTAGCTGCATAAGTAACTTGATAAGGCAATAATGAATCAAGAAGAATAAAGTCAAGTTAATTCTTTATAAAAACAACTTTAGGGAGGGCTGAGAAGTGGCTCAGAAGTTTCGAGTTTTGACCACTTGCAGCTCTCACAGAGGACCCAAAGCCAGGTCCTAGCAGTCCATAGCAGCTTACAGCCATCTCTGCCTCCAGTTCTTAAGGATTCAGCATCCTCTTCTACCTCCAAAGGAGCCAAAATGCACATAAATATAAAATAAAAATAAATACAACTTTTAATAAAAATTTTTACCTTTCACCATTTCTTTTATATAACTATTTCTTTTAAGGACTTTGTGACACCAAGAGCAAAGCTCTCATAAATATGTGTAAGACTTAGAGCTTTTCTTTGTCATTTATCAATACACGGTTATATTGGGCATCATACTGACTTCAGGTAACTTATCTGTGAAATGGGAATGATAAAATCACCTATTATATAAGGCTTATTTGATGATAAAATGCATTAGGAATATGTTCATAACATAAAAGCCAAACGCATTAATGATTAGCTAATAATTTTATTGCTTCATTATCTATATTTATACCACAAAGGACACGCAAGTGTTAATGTTTATTTACTTACTTTGTGTGGGGACACATGCTGTCTTTGGAGGTCAGAGGAAATCTGTTCTCTCCTATAGTGTTGATCCGACTGATCAAACTCCAGTCATCTAGCTCTGTAGCAAGATTCTTGACCTAACGTGCCTTCTTATTAGACCAAGGACATTGGAATTCGTCAGTAGCAAAATTGTTTGGAAACCTTAGGTAGATACTGCAAAGTGTTCATGTTTTTAGTTTTCAATTTAGTATCCTAAGGCTAAATATCTAAGAGTTATGTATGTAAGAAGCAGAAGAGGATGAACAAGGGAAAAAGAATTGAGAAACAAGGCAAGAAATGATATTGTGGTGTCTCCACCCCCAGCCCTGGAGAAGGTATTTCGTTGTTCAGAAGTGAGGAGATAAGTCACACTGT
This sequence comes from Mus pahari, assembly GCF_900095145.1. Classification (NCBI taxonomy): domain Eukaryota; kingdom Metazoa; phylum Chordata; class Mammalia; order Rodentia; family Muridae; genus Mus; species Mus pahari. The sequence continues at coordinate 163,694,405 of NC_034590.1, read as the reverse complement.
GTGCACTTGGTTTTAGCTGTTCCAGGCTTTGAGTTTTATTTACTCAATATTAATTTCTCTCATACACGGAAATGCCAGTTTTATGAAAAATAGAGATTCAGCTTATTTCATTCTGCACACAATGAACGTGCATTTGTAATGCACGAGTGAATGGAAAGTTAAAGACTCTACTTAAGTACCAAGCATCTTCATCATGAATATGTTCCTCTTTCAGTTCCCCGCTCCCACCCCTGGCATTGGTACTAACTTCTGGAACCTATTACATAAAGATCTTCTAACAGTAAAAGAGTTCCTGAGAGTCCTACCCCTATCCTCCCCACTGTGGAAGGCAGGCCTACCTGCCAGGCTGCCCACAAAACTGTATAGGAACAGGGATCTCCAATGCCTCCATCCCCCCCAGTGCTCTCTCAGGAGAATTTTAGCGTCCAGGAGGACCAAACTTGATAATTCATCACCTCCAGGTAACATGCTACAATTGAATTTTAATCTCAGGTTACTGCCAACTGTGAGATTAAAAGATGTTTGCTTTAACTCAAGTGGAGTCAAGAGCATTACCCTGGGTGAACGTATAATTATTGTATGAGAGGCAGCATGATGGCCTGTGGTTTAAAATAACTTGTATTTATTGAAAAGGAACAATGTCATGCCCACTTCAGGGACTAAACTGTTTCTTAATGAGAAGTGTGCTGGATAGGCAGAAGGGAGGGTTCTTTTGTTATCTTGGAAGAAAATATGCTGTGCCTTAAGGTATTCATTGAGGCAAGGGGTATCACCTAAGCTCTGTTAACCAAATAATTGTGGTGAGAGGCTGGTGACCTGCTGTAAGGACGGCACAGCATGTGAGATCGCGTTCATGCTCAGGGACATTTATCTGTGGGGTTTTCACTTTCCCGGGGAACACTGCCTTTTTAAATATAATTGAAACTTACTTAAAGTTAGTATACAATAGAGATACTGCATACCTATGTTTTTTATATTACTATTCACAGAAGACAAATTATGGGCTCAGCTTGCCTAGCTGCCCATGAGTAGATAAAGGAAATGTGGTCTATATACAAAATGATCACTAGTTACCCATAAATCAAGAAATCATATCATTTTTAGGGCAATACACCTACTTCTCGTGAAGTTCTGGGATGGACAACAAGACACTCTAAGTGCCAGGCTGTGCTCTGGGCTTTAGCTCCATTCCCAGGTCTTATTTGTAAACAGAAATAAAGAAAAGACGAAAGAACAAAAGAACGAACAAAAGAAAGAAAGCTGTTAGAAGCTCTTCAACTAATGGCTTCCAGCAGAAGTTAGTACCAAAGCCAGGGGTGGAGTCGGGGGCTAAAAGAGGAGCACATTCATAATGAAGATGCTTGATACCTAACAAGAGTCTTTAGTTTTCCATTCACTTGTACAGAATAGGAAGGAGGAAAGGAAGGAAGGAAGGAAGGAAGGAAGGAAGGAAGGAAGGAAGGAAGGAAGGAAGGAAGGAAGGAAGGAAGATTGATGGAACTGGATGTTATCATGTTAAACAAAATAAGTGAGATACAGAAGGATAAGTATCACATGTTTCTCACATAGACAGACAGACAGACAGACAGACAGACAGACAGACAGACAGACAGACACACACACACACACACACACACACACAGAGGGAAAGTCAAGGAACAATTATGGGGTCTACAAGGGACCAAGGGAGGCAGATGGAAGGCTATGATGGTGACAAGAAGGACTAATATAATCAAAGTACATTATACATGTGCAATATTGCCACAGTGAAAACTGTTGTTTGGTACAATTATTATATTTATAAAAACAAACAAACAAACAAACAAACAAAAACTTTGACTAGCAAGACATCTCCATGCAAATGATTTCCTAGAGGACTAAGAGGGTGTTTTCTAGCACTTAATTCTAAATTAGCACAGCCATGAGACTTGCTTATATCATTCATGACTATTCACAGCCCATAGCTGATGAGATTCTACTGCTGCTATTCATACTCGTGGACAGAAGGACGAGACACAGATCCAAGAGAAAAAACGATACTTTCTATTTTGTCTATTTATTATGCAACAGAAGACATAAAGTGCGGAGGTTTATTTGGTAAATGCTGGTGTTTTCTCTTATAAAATGATTTAAATTTCAAAATGTTGTTGACATTTACAAAAATCCCTTATTCCTAAGCCTCTCATCACCAGATCTTAGAAACAAACCTTTAAGCTGGTAGAGATAAAGTCTAAGAATTTCAAAGTCAAAATTCATGCTTTGTTACTGTAGAAGGGCATACGTAAGCAGGGGTAGGGAGTGATGCTTTCTTTCCCAATTTTCCACTTAATCATGTCATCCACATGTCATTGTGAATGGCTCAATCACAGTGGAGTCCTTCCACTCACAGGATGAGATAGAAAAGCTGGGTCCTTCTGACTTAACCTTCAGTGTGTCATTTCTTCCACTTAAATGAAATTATCTATCAAACATAGACATTTATCTCCATTTAATTGCTTTAATTTGCACTATCTATACAGATTAAATTTCATAGATATATCCCACTTCATATAAATTATTTATAAGTTAATTATTTCTTAAAATGGTTTCTGCTTTTCATGTTTATTGAATCCACATTCTTTCATAGTTAGATAGGGTTCATGGCTTAATCTTTTTGTTATTTTAAACTAAATAGTGAAGCAGATTTGTGTATATTTTTGCAATTTTTTTGGTCATAATCCACATGGTTTTGGAATTTCTTTTTAGAATATGTAATTTCCATTCCAGACTCTAAGGAATGGGCAAGAACAGAGAGGTTTGGGCCATAGTCATGAGCTTTTGTCATCTTTTGCAAAGTCTTGGCATCATGAGTCAACAATAGGATCTTTCTGAATTCAGTGGTCTAAAAATCTTCCCAGTGACAAGGGACAGTGCCTTCTCTGAGCTAGGTGGGCTACATTTATGTTAAGTATGGTGTGTTTCCAGACTGGCTCTTTCAACTCCATTGCCTTTTGTAGATTTTACCATAATGATGAAAATTCTCAAAAATAGGTACAGGGTTTTTTTTCTTTTTCTTTTCTTTTTTTTAACACCAAGTAATTGCAAGGAGGAAGACACTAGTGACTAGAAATGTTGCTAAAAACTGCAAAACCACTTAAGTTGTGCTTTAAATATTTTAAGATAGGTGAAGAGCAGCAAGATTTAAAAATATGCCCAGGTTCCTAAGCATCAGGAAGAGGTGACATTCAGGGGACTGACTCTTCCTGTGCCCTGATTCAGGATAGTGCGTAATGAGTGATGTGACAATCTGTGTGTCAGGCACTTTCAGGAGTGTCATTTAGTTCCCAAGACAACTTTGTAAGGCAAAATATACCACTCTTCTGCCTTCTGCTTTTCTTCATTAATCCATCCGACATTTGAATAAAGTGAGCGAATTCTGCTACTACAGAGTTCATGGCACAGGTGAAACGACACTGAACTTCCAGTCCCCAAATGACCCTCTAACCTTCTTTCCACTTGCTCAAATCCAACTGCATCTTCTAAGTATCTAGAAGAAGAAACTCCAGAGGAACACAACATTGAGTGACTAAGATGGGGAATTGTAAGTTATAAGCCTGCCGGGGTTACAGAACAAGTTCAAAGACAACCTGGAAAACTTAATAAGACACTGTCTCAAAATAAAAAGTGGGAAATGGAGCAGGGATGTGGCTCAGCCATAGAGTTCTTGCCTCTCAAACATGAGGCCCTGGGTTCAACATCCAGAACAAAAACTAAATTTTCACAGTGATCCAGCCTTTCTGCCCTACCCAGCAAGATATGTGAGCAGCAGTGGAGCCTTCCAACATTGAATATTCTTGGTGCCAAAGAAAGACTTCCAAGGCTGATTATTTTCATGACTTGGAACAGAAGGGAAAGCAAGGAGAAGTGAGGATTAAACGTTATGGCAGTCAGATGAGAAGAACGTGTTAGATGCTATAACACTTCATCTCCATGCTTGACTGGTGGCTGATAGAGATTGAACTTGAGAAAGCTAGTATGTTGTTTCCCGAGGCTGCATTTGGCAGCTTCAGGGAGAGTAAAAGTCCTACTGTGTGTGTAATAATGCCATGAATCCCCAGCTGTGAAATGAATATCTTGATCATTGTAAGTGATGTGCGGATGGTAGGTTCTGGTTCTAGAAAGCATGATTTTAAATTTAGATAGGGATATACTAACTCTTTAATTGGGAGAGAATCCACAGGATCTCATCCCATCAAGCCAATTTGTAAGGACCCAAAATTCGGTGTAAACTGAATTTAGTACCCATTGATTTGGAGCATCCACACTGCTGTGGACTATTTTGAGCAATGGGAGCCTGAACATGAAGATTTAGACAATAGTTTGATGGCTAGGGTCATGCATCTCACTTCATCTATTTTATGTTCACGAATTTTCCTAAAATTCAAGGAATAATAGCCTGCTTCAGTTGGTGTGATGCCTATGTATAAGGGTAATTTAAGAAATATGACTCATCACAGCCCTTCAAACAGAACTTCTAGAAGGAGCTAGAATGGTCTTGCTTGCTCCACATTTAGTTTATTCACTGTATATAAAAAATATCCTGAGATGTTATTAGGGGTGTCCAGTCTTAACTCTAGAATTATGTATGAATGTAGGGTTCTTTCTGCAAAAGAACACTTCTGAAATTTTGTCGATGCTTCCTGAGTAGAGGAACATTAGGATTCTCTAGTTTAGTCTAAGTTGCTCTGGATTGGGTGAAATGTCAAGTTGGAACCACCCTTTTGAGAATTTACATGCTTGCATGCTGCTGGAGTGGGTTAGGCACAGACTAATTTGCATGAAATTTAGAGTGTAGAGGTGAAGTGACAGATCAGGGCCCCCGAAGCCACCATCCTTTAGAGGCAGGCTCCTGCTTATTCTCACTTTGCTCCACTAGAGCTCCAACAGTCACCTCTGATTGTGAAACCTACTGATCAACAGTGACCTCTGGTCTGCCACTCGATCCTTGGCAGGAAATCACAGAGGTAGTTGTCATGAAAAACCAATTACCTTCCACAAATGCCTCACTCAGCACATTCACAAGCCTGCTCCAGCTGCGGGATGTGCCCTGATTCTTAAGTCTGGAGGAAAATCGGGGTCTGGGGAACAACATGCATTTGGATACCAAAATTGCTTCATTTGCTGTAGTCTTTGCTCATTAGGATTGCCAAATATTTTCCAAAGCATGAATAAAAAGTGTAATTTTTATATCTTGGTAAAAGAAAAGAATGCAAAATTTTCTGTCTTCTTTTGCAACTTTAAGTATTTACTCTTGTTTGGGAATGAAGATGTACAGTAAAAGACTGAATTGGATATGAGACATAAGACTAAAATTTTATTTAGCTTTCATGGATTAAAATTTAATTATACTCCCTCAAGATAAAATACTACTCTACATTTTACTTTTTTATTGCTCTTCCTCAGTTTGATTGAAAACTTCAATGAATGGGCTAAATTCACCTTATTCTATCCTATAGTTTTGTGCTGACATAAATTAATCCATTAAGCATTAAAATGCCTACTATGTGTTGAGTCCCATATTGGATGCAAAGCACCTTTATTTTTAGGCAGTCTAATACTAGAGTTAAATCTATTTCATTCAAAATATTGTAGAAACAATTTCCATAAAAAACATATACAAGAGTTGATCTCAAAGAGTGCGGTTGAGGTGAAACAGCTGGGTTTCTAAAGGAGATGGTTAATCTATATTTTAAAAATGAATAGTGGTTAGAACTGAGGGTAACTAAAGGTGTCGATGGTAACTTACTAAGAGGCAGTAAGCAGTTTCAGAATTATTTTTACTATTTTATGAGGGACGTACCATTAACATTGTCATAATTCAAATGGAAACAGAGGCACAGTGTGCTGAAGTATCCCAATGAAAGGGAGGTGACTAAAAGATGGCAGAGTCAGGATGCCCCTCCCAGCCATCTCTATGTTTTGTTAGCATTTTTCACAACTCTGCACCAGGACACTCCAATCCAGGGCAGGAGGCAATGTGCAAGATCAAACATGGGAAGATGTAGAAAGTGAGGTTTTTTTTTTTTTTTTTTTTTTTGTTTTTTTGAGCCACAGTAGAGACTACAACGTATAGCCCTAGGCACTGTGGAAAACAGGCTCTCTTACTCACCAAGCCATTTCTCCTGCACAAAGTTAAAACACTTTTATGATTTACTCATAAAAAGTGAGGGTTTTTTTTTTTTTGGNTTGAGGCAGGGTTTCTCTGTGTAGCCCTGGCTGTCCTGGAAATCACTCTGTAGACCAGGCTGGCCTCGAACTCAGAAATCTGCCTGCCTCTGCCTCCCTAGTGCTGGGATTAAAGGCGTGTGCCACCATGCCTGGCAGAAAGTGAGATATTAAATCTGGCTTTGACATGGGTACCCTGGGTGGGGTGAAGAAAAGGGCATAGATACTGGGATGATGGGCCATCCTAACAGTTCATAGAGATAGCAAGTATAGTCTTTCCTTGGCGGGTAATGGGGATCTTTAGATGAGAGGGAAGCAAGTATTTAGGATGGACTACAGTAAATAGCAAGACCCATACAAAAAGATGTTACAACAGCCTTCCTGCATGGCTGGCTAGGAAGGAGAGAGCAGGGAAAAAATAAACCAGAAGAGAAAGTGAAAATTCTGTGCATAGAGAATTGTGAGAGAGGCAGGTGCTGTGTTTCTTTATAGATATAAAGACCAGGGATCCTTTACCTTCTCAGATTTCAAATGCTCAGCTGCATTTTGCCTCTGTTGTTGGTGAGTGAAGATGCAGATGAGAAGTAGGCCCTCCAGGCCTCTGGGTACGATCTGCCATCCTAATGAACTGGGTACCACTTTTCCAATGAAGACATGTACCTGGAGAATCAGATCCCCCTATCTGTGTCCAGATGTTATATGCCATTTCTAAACTAATATGTGAATGGGCCTGGAGATTAGGGGAAAAGAACTCCAAACATTCAAGAAAGTAAAATATTTAAAATGCACAAATAAGAGGATTGTAGCTTGGCTATGTAGTGATATCAACTGTGGAATTTTAGGATCATTGTTAAGATGTGTTAGGAAAAGGATAGAATGGTACAATTATATTTTTTAATGGGTAGAATACTGTTGGCTGTTTCAGTATCTACCTCTGAGTAACTGTAGCATGGATATTTAGTCCTGAGGATAATTTACCCCAAATAATTCCTGCTTCTTTCCCCACATCTGGAAACTACTGGTTGGAACTAGATCAGATTTTCTCTGGCTGTGTAGTGTATTACTTCTGTTACCATCTGTAGGACTCTAGCTAGCAAAGATGGCATTGCATGATAAAGAAAAAAAATGCTATTACAGAAAAATGGTTCTTTTTACTCATTAGATTTGCGTGCAGAGAACCACATGATGCCAAGTGTTGGCAGAGCCGATCAGTTTCTATATGACGTTTTGTTGTAAGCAATTAGAAATAATGTTGGATATTCTTGAATAATAAATGAAACAAGAAAATAAATAATAGATACTGGGAGAGAGATGGATAATTTAATTCATTTCTCAATTTGAGTAGAGAAACACATGGCTTGGTTTTTCTTTTCTCAAACAAACAAACAAACAAACAAATAAGTTATTTGAGCAACAATTTTATAACAATACCAAACATTGTATACTTGACCAACCATACATACCCCGCCCCCAAATTGCCAGAAACTGAAGTTATATCCTGAAGCCTTCGGGCTAGAGGAAACCTATGTGGTCCCAGCGTAAGGAACTATTGTTGCCTTTTCAGTAACTGCAAAGGCTTTTTATTTTCCTTGATCTTAGTAATAATGAAGCTGCTCAGAAGCATACGGTTGTTCACCAGCAACTAATGTGTACATTAAGCTCTCATCTAGACCGCAGGAAGGGAGTTAAATACACTGTTCCTTATTTTAGACCAAACAGTCCACAAAAGCTGAGGAGAAATCCCACTCCATCTGTGATGCAGTATAAGAGTCTCAGAAGTTCCAGGGTTTGTATTTGTAGAGAGAGATCTTTAGTCTCAGAAGTGTTACCCTGCTCTCCAAAAGCAAGCTCTTTAGTAGTAACAGTGGGGGAATGCAGAGAAAGACGATTCATTAGAGTATATTAGAGTGGGAAACTACTGCTGGTAGACATTCATAGAAATATCACTATTAATTAGAAATCACATGTGGTTCTTCTAAAGATTAAACTCAACTTTGTGTCCCACAGGGCAGGTCAACCCACTGGCACCTGCCTCAACTGTCCTCTACTGACTGTACTGTGTCCCTCCTTTTATTCATTAGTTACATTGCATCAAATCTGGAGAGGTCTGGATTTTCGTCACCATTTCAGACTTGTGCTCTGGCATACAGTACTGTCCAATCCCAGGTTGTTGGTTGTATGACATTTGAAGACGGGCCTAGAAATGTAGTCAACATGTTGTTGCTGTGGGAAAATATGCTGAGAAAGCGCCTTAAGAGAACAAGGGTTTTATTCTGGTTGACAGTTAAGGGATTGCCCCAGGATACCTGGGAATACTTAGCAACAAGCAAGGAAGGCATGGTGGCCAAGAGCAGGAGGCCAACTGGTCCAGTTGATCTGCACTCAGGAAACAGAGCAGACAGGGCGTAGGGCTGGGTTGGAAAACCCCAAGATCTGTCTCCAGTGAGGCTCCACTGTCTAAAAATTCTACAACCTTTTCAAACAATGTTACCACCTGGGCACCATGTGTTTCAAATACATGCAAGCTCACGGGCACATTTCACATCCAAGATAGGACAAGAGAGAAGATACCATGTTTTAAAAATAAAATAGGAAAGTATGACTCTTGGCCAGAGATAGTAGGCTAATAATATAAAATCCGTGCTTATTCTATTCTATTTTGAAAGTGTTTCCAGGAGGAGAAATCGAGAAAGAGAAATTGTGTCTTGTCAAATTAAAGGCCTCTGGGTGATGGATTTAAAATTGTTTTGCTTCTAAGTGGGTCACTGTGGGTCAAGGCAAGGTTGCACAAAACATTCACCCTGTGTACCGGCTCATTGTTCTTGTGATTTGTCATCATGAAACCCACAATTATTTTAATGTTTACAAATGCCTTGCTACAGTCTGTGGATTGAGAAATATTAGTATTTGTGCAAACAAAAGGAGTTAAGTCATTTCTTTAAGTGATTTTAGTATAAGTAATTGGTAATTGAGCCCAAACATATTTGACTACATTTGTTTCGGGTTCCGCTGTTTGAGGGACCTAATCATTGGGCTGAAATAGTTTGAATATTTCTCTATTAGTTTCCATCTGCTACACTTTATGTTCATTTTTTCCTTCTTTTTGTTTAGTGGGGCGGGCACAGCTCATTTCCCTTCATGCCTAGCATCTCCCAGTGTGTAGAGAGAAGCAGCCAATCATGGTAGGAGATGCTCGTTTTCTACAAATGTCTCCTGAATTGGAGAAACTGCTATTTAATTTTTATGGATTAAGTTTGATTATCTGAGGACATAAGACTGAGTGAGGTGATCTTGTCTCTGCTCTGGCATGTGACAAGACAGTGTTAAAAGTTGGGGCTTGCTGTGACTGCCCTATGGTGGGTGCTTTCATCAGGAGGCCCGTTCAGTTGGCAATTAGCACAGTGAAAGAGTGAGCTTCTAAGCCTGCGGTGGTTGAAGCATGCTGGTGTAAAACATTGGTAAAATACCAAGCAATAGGTGCTAAGATTTATTCAGGAAGGGAAATACATAGGTAGCCCATTGACTGTTTGATGTCTGGGACCTGAGGACTTCAGATAAATATCAGAGCCACTGCATAGACATAGGCACTTCAGGGATTGTGGCCTGGAGAAAGCTGGTGTACGAATACATCAGAGATTCGAGGGGGAAACGTTGCAAAAAATTCTTAGACCAAAGAAACCACTCTGTGGTTGAGATCTACCTTATGAGAAAGGAAGAAGAGCAATGTGACTTAACTTAATCTGCAAGACATTTTCTATGTGATGGACAGTCTAGGGCCGTGGTTCTCAACCTTCATCATGGTGTGACCCTTTAATGCAGTTCCTCGTGTTTGGTGACCCCTAAGCATAAAATTATTTTCATTGCAACTTCATAATTATAATTTTGCTACTGCTATGAGTCATAATGTAAATATCTGTCTTTTCCAGTGGGCACAGATGAAAGGGTTGAATGACCCCCCCCCCCAAAGGGCTTGCTACCCACAGGTCGAGAACAGCTGGTCTAGGGGAAGGTATTCAAGGGTTTCTCCGGCAGGAAGCAGTTTCCTTTTATCTTTCCATGCCACTTACGCTGGCATATGGCCTCCAGTCACATGGTTTTCTGCAGCCTCAAATGTGTCCTCTTGGAAGAGAGGAGTTCCAGTGACAAGGATGGATGACAGGATCATGGAAGTAAATACCCAGGTTAGTGATCCACAGGGCAGCCTGGGATCTGCAGTGTTCAGTTTGGGTACTTCATGCACAGTCTCTTTGAGTGAATTCATGAGGTTATTAATTACAGGGGTTTAGGAAGTGAGTATGCTATGAATATAATAATTTCAGTAGTGAGAGTTCTCAGGGACTGGTTAACCTTAGGCCAGGAAGGCAGAGCAATATGACTCTTGTTACTTTTCTAGTTTTCAGTAGTGTGTCAACTGTTGCAACCACTCACAGAGGAAGAAGGGGAGAACCAACTCCACTACGTTATCCTCTGACTTTCCCATATGTCATTATGGATGATAATGTATGCATATCACACATGTACACACATACACTCATACACACACACTTATAATATTTTAAAATTAAAAATATAGAGATTATATGTGTGACTCCTTTCCAATCAAATAATTACCTTTTTATTATTTTCTTTTTTGAAACTTTAAAAAATTTATTTATTTATTCACTTTGCATCCCAATTGTACCCCCTTCTCATCCCAGTCCTCTCATACAGCCCCACACCCATCACCTCTTCCCTTCTCCTCTGGGAAGGAGGAGGCCCCCACAGGGTACCAACCCACGTTGGCACATACAGTCACTGCAGTACTGGGCACAACCTCTCCCACGGAGGCCAGACAAGGCAGCCCAGTTAGGGGAGCAGGCTGCACCCAGGGACACACTTCCTTCCACAAGGCCACACCTCATAATTCTTTCCAAAGGCTTCCACCAACTGGGGCCCAAGTATTCAAACATGAGTCTATTGCACGTTCTAATTCAAACTACCACAGTAAGACTATTTTTATTATCTTATTATTGATTAAAATACTGATTATAATAAAGTTCCCCCCCCCACTACATGTATGAATTGATTTACAAAGGAAGAACTTGAGCATTCTAGGCCACATGGAGGATCTGGAGAACATTTCTCAGTAGGATATTGTGTTATATGGTGGTTGTAGTCAAATAAAGGGGATAAAATAGAGATCTGGGATCCATTTCCAACAAAGGGAGGGAAAGATGGCACTTTGTAGCTGAGATACAGAGCTGAAAAGTTGGATAACTTAGATTCAAGTAATATCTCCACTCTCTATCTACCAGGTAGCTATTCTTCAAACCCCTGCTGGAGAAGTACCATAGATGCATCAGTCACCTGCTTTTCCTCCTCATCCCCACCAGAGACAAGTTAGACCAAAGCATCCCTTTTGAATCTGCATAGAGGTTTGCTACAACTGCACCATGCTATCTCAGCAGATAGCAGGCAGCCATTTGAGCTAGAACTGTATTCTTGTTCAAGACAACATTCTTTATAGAGAGAACCCTTAGCACAGGGATCGTTCCTGTCTTACTTGTCAAAGACTAATTCAAGAGCAAATTTTTCCTAATATGCAGTACATTACCTTTTGCTATAGTTTGAATGTGAAGGGAATAGTTGGTTCACAGTCAGTGGCAAAGTTTTGGGAGGTGTAGCACCTTTAGGAGGTAGAGTCTATCTGGAGGCAGTGGGATATGCAGTGAGTGACCCTTGACATTCATAACGCATCCTACTTTGGACCATTCTCTTCTTTCTTATTCATCTAGATGTGATAAAGCTCATGATATCACAGCTCCTCAAAACACCACTCAAAAGAAAACCTCCCACTTTGATTTGCATGTCTGATGTTTTACAAGAGCAGTGAGAAGGGATACGAATGCACCTGTTATCATTATTTCATGGACTCCGTTTTATATTTGGTTTGATTTATGAACATCTTCTAAAAGCATCATCAGCAAGAAGAGAAACTGGCCTTGAGAAAGAACTGATGTGCACCATGTTTTACATTTCTATAGTCACAAGCTTAGGAAGATAATTTGACCTGCTTCTACATTGGGATTCAGTTATTTTTAGATTTCAATATGTCCCTCATTTTCTCTTTCTGATTTTAAAACCATAGCAACTACCTGTAACCTCAATTCATGATATCAATTTTGTTCATTGGAATAAATTCATGTTCTTTGTATTTATTAGGTGATTTTATTATTTGTATTACTTATACATCTATTTCTCTTTCCTTTTTTTTTTCTTTTCATTTTCTTTTTATATTTTTCTGAGATAGGGTTTCACTATGCAATGCTGAGTAGCCTGGAAGTTACTATAAAAGAGAGACCGGCCTTGAGTTTGCACTACCCTTCTGCCTCTGTTGGCTTCACTGCATGCTCCACCACGCCCTGCTACATTTCTAAGTCATAGTCTAACTGCACCACTACTATGGTATCAGATTTAGAGATCCACTGAGTTCCTATTGCACATGAGGGCTTTGGGCTTCTATAAAATTTATTCATCCCAATATTGCAATATTAGAAAGATAAAAGGCCTATTTTCTGACTATATGCATGCTGTTCACTCACAGAAAATTCAGTTTGATTTTTAAAAATATTTCAGATAAGGCCGACATGCTTGTGTTAATTCCAATATTCCTCTCAAAGCAGTGGTGTGAATTGGGAGTTTTTGTGTTTTGGTTTTTCGTTACTGCCTCACTGGAGTACCAGACCTCACTTAGGGTGTATAGATGTGTGTATTATTGTTGTTACCCTTTCTTCAAAGTAAGAGAGTGTTGATTTTATTGTAAAGCACCACATGAATATAGGTGCATTATTAGTTACTCATTTCCTGTGTCCTTTCGCTTCATTGGTCTCTTGACTTTTCCCCAGAAAGTCCCATTTACTGCTTTTATTAGACAAATGTGAGAAATAAAAGCAGAATAGTAAGATTTTGGAGAAAGTTTAAATCTGAGGTAAGCAATATAATGGAACGAAAACAGAGACTGACTGTCACTTGGGAACTGTCATACTTCCCTAGTAATTATCTTTCATGGTGACTGGATTGGATGAGTAATAGTTTTGATATTCTTATAGGGGTTTGATTTTGAAGCAATTATAAAAAGATTTTTGACCAATTAATCAACATCACCACTAGTTGTTCTATTTTCCCATTCAAAATTGTCATTTTCCAGATAATTTTGTGCTCTTATTCACATAAATGAATCACAGTTTTGAGCAGAGACATATTGGAACAACCCATGCCCAGAAAGAAGCCTTTTGAGAGGTTTAATGATGTATCCTGTTCAGGATTCAATTATAGTCCACAGGGAAGTCATGCTTGCTCCACAGCAGAGAAACAACCATGACTCCTGAAGCATCAGCCCCTTTACAGCAGGATTGTTATATTTTGCATATAATATATGTGCTGCACAGCACAATAACTGATAGAGCAAAGAAGCAGATTCATTGTCAGACAGTAAAAGGTCACCAACTATGGTTAGGCTGTGGAGCAACCTTCTTAGAGATATGGGCTTTTCTCTGATAGAGGGGTAAAACATATTTGGAATACTAGCAAATGGAATAGACTGAGCATGGTTCTATAGAAGGCTGAATTCTGTATGTTCAGGACAGAATCAGTTAGGAATCTTTTAAGTGAGCAGGAAAACAACAAAAAATGGATTAAACAAGAATTACAAGAATAACTAGAAAACATATGAATAAAATATTCATATTACTGAAAATGTACACTGGTAATTGTGCTTCCACACAACACTAGAAACAACATTCCCAGTCCCGTCTGCTTAGCCGTATTTCCCTTTGTGATGATCTAGTTTTCAGACATGTTCACTCCATCTGGTGACAAAGTGGCCATAAGGTCCAGAATTAAATCCAAACTCACTGGAAATGAACCAAAACAAAGTAGAGAGATAAACTAATTTTCACCATGGGTCAAATATGAGAGGCAAGTGTCTTTAGTATGGTACTGTCATGGCCAGTTAGAATGAAGAAAACCATACTGGACTAATTATTGGTAGGCACTGGGTTAGATATACTGCTTTGCAAAGTCTGATTTGCAAACACGTTCCTAACAGCTAGTGTTGAACTATTTTTCCCTTCTTTTCCTCAGAGTATAAGAATAGTGCTTAGGAGAAAGGAAGCACTGCAAAGGAAAATAAGCTGTTGGTGACCAACACAATAAATGCAATGCCAACAAACCAACGGCTAGTGGAGGAAAATGAGAAACAGACACGGGCACTATTCCTGAAGTGTGTGTGTGTGTGTGTGTGTGTGTGTGTGTGTGTATATATACTCTTCTTGTCTGATACATATAGGAACATTGACAAGTGTTTTTCAGGACCTTGGAGAGGTATCTATATAGCCTGTGTATTTATGCATCACCTATCATCTATCTATCTATCTATCTATCTATCTATCTATCTATCTATCTATCTATCTATCTATCTATCTTTTCCAAGAGCTACTGATGTACCGGAAGGAACTGCAAAGTTGCATCTCAATGCTGTTTTCCTGTCTGCTGATGCTCTTAATTTGAACCTTCCTTTGAAAAAATCTGTTTTTCACTTTGATTCTATTTTTCAGAGTGTTACAAACCCTGAAGCAGGAATTAGTGGTTTTGCCTTTGTTAGGAAACCATCTTTCCCCTAGGAATAAATGCCTTCATTTTGGGAACTTCCTTGGTCATCTACATGTCCCATGCATCTTGTCCATAGATTGTACTTTCTTATTTGGTTAAGAGATGGTCCTAAAATTACACACTTTAGATTTTTGGTCCATGTGTGTTCAGGTTTATTATGAGCCTTTATCTTTACTAAAATATACTATTCAATTCAATAAAGACAACTTCTGGTCTTGCTTTTATTAAATTCTAGTGATGAAAAATTTAGCTTTCTAGTGCTTTTTAATTTATTGTAATTTTCCCATTATTGTTTCACTTAATATTTGAGACAGTACTACAAGGTAGAAGAAACATTGAACTTGACTCTAAGACATTCTTTAGAGTTACAGATATTGTAAAGATGTAAAGACAATAAAAATTAAACAATTGTTTATCAACTGAATGAAAAGTAGAACACACATCCAATGGCTTAAGTAGATTATGTATTTAAATTGCCTGTTATTGGTCTATTTATCTATGTATGTATCTATGCATCTATGTCTTTATGTATATATCTCTATCTATCTACCCATCTGTCTTAGTCAGGGTTTCTATTCCTACATAAACATCATGACCAAGAAGCAAGTTGGGGAGGAAAGGGTTTATTCAGTTTACAGTTTCATACTTCTGTTCCTCACCAAAGGAAGTCAGAACTGGAACTCAAGCAGGTCAGGAAGCAGGAGCTGATGCAGAGGCCATGGAGAGATGTTCTTTACTGGCTTGCTTCCACTTGCTTGCTCAGTCTGCTCTCTTATAGAACCCAAGTCTATCAGCCCAGAGATGGCACCACCCACAAGGGGACCTCCCCTTTTGATTACTAATTGAGAAAATGCCTTATAGCTGGATGCCATGGAGGCATTTCCCCAACTGAAACTCCTTTCTCTGTGATAACTCCAGCTGTGTCAGGTTGACACAAAACTAGTCAGTACACCATCTATCACCTATCAATCTATCGATCTATTTATCAATCATCTATCACCTATATTTATTCCCATCTTTCTTTTTCTCTTTCTTTTCTTCTCTCTCTCTCTCTTTCTTTTTACTTTCATTTTCTTTCTTTCTTTCTTTCTTTCTTTCTTTCTTTCTTTCTTTCTTTCTTTCTTTCTTTCTTTCTTCTTTTCTTTCATGTTCTAACCTGATTTCTCTGTTACTCTGGTTATTATGTAGACTGTGCTGGCCTATAACTCTCAATGTCTGCCTGCCTCTGACTCCCTTGTGATGAGATTAAAGACATGTGCCATCATACCCAGCCTAGTTCAGTATCTTGGATCAGTACCAGTCTTTACAATGTATTGAGTGCAGAGGGGAACAGTGGTGTACAAAGAGAAGCTAGAAAACTGTTTTAGAACAAATGCCTGAAACTTGAAACTTAGTTTGTTCACTAAAGAAATGATCTTGTGCAGTCAATTTTACCCAATTGATTCTTTTTGCATATGTTTTATTCACTCACATTCAGAAACCTTGAAACTTGCTCTTAACCTCCTCTTTCGTTTACTTCCCCATCCTTCATTTAGCCTCTGAATTCAGTTTTCATACCTCATAACTTTGCTGAATACACAATTTCTTTCAAGAATCACCATTGACTCCAGTTTTGCTCTTAGTTTCTTTTTCTCATAACAGTAGGCTCTTTCAATTTGTCCCTTTCTCAACAGAGTTGCCACCTCATGAATAAATCTGCCCAGACCATTCTTTTATTAAGTCCTTTATGTTTTCTTCAGTCTTATTTATTTGATATGCATCTTACCATCCTGTCCCTACTCAACCATAGCCACTGTTCACAGCCTTGTTATTTTACAGGGTCTGGAGACTTAAGCATGAAAGTTTACTCTAATAGAAACTGGGATCTGTAACATGGTAAACTAGAAAGGGCTTTGTTGGAGTTTGAATATTCTGAGTTAATAGTCTGGCTTCTTTACATACCAGCCTTTTGGGAGTGCGTGGGTGGGTGAGGGAACACCCTCATAGAAGCAAGAGGAGGGAGAATGGGATATGGGGTTTCCTGGGACAGAGGGCAGGGAACCAGGAAAGGGGATAACATTTGAAATGTAAATGAAGAAAATATCCAATTAAAAAAAGAAAGTTGGTGCATTACATACCCTTTTAGAGTCTTCAACTAAGTATCTAAACAAGGAGAACTCTGACTTTTATACTGTGACTATTTTACAGATTATTCACAGTGTTTAAAAAACCAAGTCATTCCCCACAAGTATAATGAATTACAAGAGATGGGTGAGAATCTATGAAAAAAAAATAGCATTTGGCCATGTACTTGACAATCTCATGGTTCATTTATAGATTATCCATATTTTCTCTTCACTGTGATAAAAGTATCTGAGGGGAAAAAAACCCAACCTAAAAGAAGAAAGAAAATTGATTTTAGTTTACCATAGAGGAATTTTAACCCAACAACATCGCTGCTCTGGCAAAGAGTCACATCCACAGACCTTCTAGGTTTATATGATCCAATGAAGAGAACAGTGTGATCTGGCAGGCATGCCTTTAGTACACACCATTTATCCCTAACAAATGAAGGTGAAGTTGTTTGTAGAAGTTATGTTTGAAAGTGAAGTTGAATGGAGGAGCAGACAAAGTGTTAAATCAGAGAAAGATTAGATAGAATGACTCATAGATAGGAAACGCCCAAGTCACATGAGAACGGTAGGAAAGAGAGGCTACTTAAGAGTAGTGAGAGAGAGAGAGAGAAAGAGGGTGGCATGCTGTGTGCAGTGTGCCATGTGCTATGTGTGATGCTCAGTGTGATGTGTTTGGTGTGAAGTATGTTGTGTGTATGCATGACAGTTTTACAGAGATATGTTGCAGAGAGAATAGGCTAGATACACATAAAAACAGAGTGAGTCAGAGATTGAGAAGGAGCCAAATGATTAATACAGATTTCCAAAGTTAGTATGTGACCAATCAGAACAATTCATTCAGAAGCCAAGAGAAGCTGGATTGAATCAGTCAGCTTGGAAGATTAGATTGCATGGAAGCTTAAAACTTCCAGGCTTGGTCCTAGGGATAGTTAAGACAGAGAAGGAAATGCTCTGGGCTCAGTCCAAGGTGAGCATTCACACAGCTTGGCGACTTATATCATCTCATCCCATTTTATCTGAGGAAATAAAAGCAACATTTTCAGCTTATCATTTCAGAGGGTTTAGTATACGCTCAGCTGATTCGAGAAGTTTGGGATCTATGGTAGGGTAGAATATCATGGTGTAAAGCTACAGCATCCAAATCTGGTCATCTCATAGTGGATGGGGAACAGGGATAGAGGAAGATGAGCAAGAACAAGAAGATTCTGTAATGGCTTACCTTGTGTGGCCTCTTTTCTCTAGTTATCTCTTTATTAGTTTCTACCAATATCAGTGCCATAAAAAAATCATAATTTCACCAGCGGTTCATATCACTGGTTAAAACAGAGCCTGCATAATCTGGAATTATTTCAAACATTCCATCAGCTTGTATTGTTCTCAGTTTATGATCTTTTGGGGAGATGCTTCATTTTAACATAAAACACTCTCTTTGACATCATAGGCAAGATTGAGGTGACAGCATTTTGGTCCAGGAAGGGATTTTTCATCATGGGTATTAACTCCTAATTAGATGGTATGTAAATAAATTTTATCTGTCAAATGAAGCCCAAAAGGTCTTTCATTTAGAAGTTGGGTAATAAACCTTATCTTGGAGGTAACGAGGAAACAGCATTTTAAAGGTATAAGGAATTAGCTAAGATGGTCATGTTTTATACCTCAAATTCTTATAACTTTTACTGGAATATGTAACTCATTTTAAAACAATTAAAAATATGTCACTCCATAGCAAGGCCAGGTGATGAGTGTGAGGATTGCTCGCCTTTACAGACTCCTGCGCAATGATCACAGAGACTTGGCAGAAAGAACTAAGTACCATGTATAGGGCCCTAAGCTCAAGCTCATCTCAGGCACAGAATTATATGAAGATCCATTGTAATTTCCCATCACCTCTATGTAAATACTCCAAGATAATGTTGCCTTTCTGAAAACTCACATTTCAAGTTTGTGCTTACTCTGAAGTTAGTGACTGACAGATACCTAAGTGCTACAGCAAAGAAACAAGAATCTTTGAGGGTGATACAGTACTTCCCTAGTCTTTCCTCAAGCCTTGGTGTGTCAGCTCTTGACAGTCTGGGAATTCAACTGTTCTTGATTCTAGAACTGACATGCTTGAATTTTGACAATAATTTTCAGTGAAATAAAAAAATTCATTTGGGACACATGTAGAATCTCTTGTGGTTTGTTAATTGGACTAAGAGTTTAAAGGCCTGAGCTTGTCACTTCTGTTTTTCATGGTCTCCAAGGTAGTAATAAAACATTCTATCCCATTTACATCAAAAGAAGACATTCGGTTTCACAAGTGTCTTTAGACATTTTATCACAATCAACCATAGGTGACAATTTAATTAATCACAATACCAGCATGCCAGGGATTACTGTTTTCTCATTTCAAGTTGGCAAGAACTCAGTAGATTGTTTATGGCCAGGGATACAACTAGATGAATTCATTAATCTCTTTTTTGAGGTTTGTTTTTCTGAGACTATACTTGGTACTGAGGTAGTATCAGGCCCAGGGACTGGTCAGGAGTAGATAAATCATAGTAAATATGGCTAAAGAAAGAATTAATTTTATTAAATTGAATGTAGTGTTGAAGGAGCATAAAAACATTAAAGTACAATTGAGGGCATTCCTCAGACTTGGTGCACAGAGGAAGGGGTTTGAGTTTTAAAGAAATTTAGAAATGCTTTCACAGAGGACAGAGTTCCTCTAAGAAGGTGGCCTAATGTAACTGTAACTGATACCCCAGGAGATTTTTATATCAAGCTCCAAATGCTGAGAGGCGTGTTTTTTTTTTTTTTTTTTTTTTAAATCTTCTCTTGACATCTCAGATCATATGTTAACTCCATGGAATTTGGATTCAGATTTCTACAGGTGATCATCTTCAACAAAGGCTATCACTTTTGAAGGAACAAAACCCAGAGTCATTAGAGGCTGGTAGTAAATTCTTCTTCCTGAGAAAGGATTGTTGTTGCAGCAAGCCTAGGAGAATGCCTGTAGGATGGCAGACACACAGGAAGTGTTTTAGTTTAAAATGAGTACTTAGGGCTTATGGGATGTAAAGCCACCTCAGAAGTGAGAACTGTAGCCTTCAGAGTCATTAGTTCTCTGTCACACAGCACAGGTGAGTTGATTAGTGACATCTTCAAATAACCAATGTCGCTTTTCAATAATACTTAAAATGCTAAAATTTAAACAGAACCAATCAGTTTAAGTTTGAAGAAATGGAGAAACATGTGTAAGGAATGAACAGGATTAGGATGTGGAAAAGAGAGGATGACCATATACTGTATGTGTATATAAGGTTGAGGTAAATGTATGCAGTCGAATAGTTAATGTTCAGTGAATTAATTTAATAAAAATCCACAGGCTGCTGTGTTTCCTTATGTGTTGATCTCTCCAAATATTTATGCTTTAAATTTAAATAGAATTTAACTTAATTTTACTTAAAATAACTTATATCCTCAATTTTTTATAAATCACCTTTATGAAGTTCAAGTCACTGTAATAGAGAAAATCATCATAAAAGAAGATTCAAAACTCAATACAAACACCAGACACTATGAGACTTAATACAAACATTAGACATTACGAGGGAATGGAGCTTATTAGGAAATCTTTCCACCAGTATCTGCCTTTTCTAAGATGCTCCTCCTGTGCATCAGATCTCAAGTGTAATATAGCATCAACTTTTCATTGTAAGAGTAAAAGAGCCAATCAGTTTGAAATGTAGTTTATGAAAGTGTGGTTTGCTTTTATAGTGATGGCTCATAAATAATATTCTGGTATTTATAAAATCTTTTTACACAAATGGTGGTTTCATTCTTCATTTAGGAGGAGTTGGAGGGAACAGAATGGAGCATACGGAAGACATATACACATTATCTTCAGAATTTAGTAGATCTAGAAGTGTTCCTGGATGATGATCAAATCAGAGGCTACTGATAAAAATACTAAACATGAGAACTCTCAGCAGCTCTAGATACCCACATAAGACCTCCAGAAGATGAGCAGAGTGAAAACTTTCAGCTGGAAAGAGGATAGGAGAGCCTGATGACCCACCCCTAGCTAAGGATCTAATGGTGATTGAAGGCTGCTGAGGAAGGAGAACCGATTCTTTTGACGGGAAGATAAAACACTATTAGGTTCTCCATGCTTCGGGGAACGACTCCATGTGTCTATGTGTATGAACAGCACTATTTGGACAGAGCGAGATATAAGAAAAAGGGAATGTTTGGGAGCTCTGTGTTGCTGCTTCCCATGTCACCAAGGAAGTGATAGGATTATAGGTGTGTGCGACCACATCCAGCTTGATATGGGTTCTGAACTCAGTCCCCTGTGCAGCCATATACTCACCTCCATATTCTGTTTTTTAAAAGTATTTTTTTTTAATTATCAGTTTTCAAGCTTACAAAATAATTATTTGCTTTTTAAGTTCAACATGGTAGTTTACAACCTGTCTATATGTAATAATCGTACCGAGGAATTGTCATAGCTTTCGCCTGAAACAAATGATATTTCTGTGTTTTGAGAACATTAAAAATCCTCCCTGTTAGGTAGTCAGAAATATTAAATTTATTATTAACTATAGTTATCCCCTTATCAAAAAAATTCTTATTTCTGAACATGGTGACCATTTAGAACTTTATTTTTTTATTTATCATTTTCCCATAAAATATATTCTATTATGGTTTTACCTCCATCAACTCTTCCCATATCCTCCCAACCCACCCAAATTCATCCCCTTTTCTGTTTGCTCTCAAATAGGAAACAAACAGACACCTAAAACAAACAAACAAAACAAAACCTCAACAACAAAAAGAAAAAGAAAAAAATAAGATGAAACAGGAAACAAATGTGAATAGGACAAAATATAAAAACTGAATTAAAAAAAAAACAGCTAAATGAAATGCATTAGGAACACACATATACGTGCAGAGATATACACATTCACACACAGAAATCCCATAAAGACACAAACCCAGAAAACATAATATGTAAAGTCAAAGACCTATAGGGAAAAAGTGCCGAGGCAGAGTGTGGGGACACAAACAATAAAACAAAAACAAGAACACAGACAAAGTTACCATTGCGTTCGTTTTGTGTCGGACATCTACTGTTGCTGGGCATGAGGCCTTCGCTAGTGAGACTCCATTGGGAAAAACCCAATTTTCTGTGGTGAGTGTCTATTATTTGGAAATAGCTTCTGGGTTAGGGATGGATGCACATGTCCACTTTCCCTCTGTGCTGGGACCCCATCTGTCTTGGGCCTGTGCAGGCCCAGTGTACACTGCTGCGGTCTCTGAGTTCATATACATCGCATAGACACACCATTTTTATTTTTGCTAGTTTGGTTTCCTTGTATGGATATCTATGAAAAAGAGGGCTCAAAGCTGTCGTACCCGTCCCTGCTGAACTCTTGGCTACTAAAGGATTCTGGAGAAGGAATAGCCATTATGTTTAGATGTTTAACCCCTGGGAAGCCCAGCAAGTTCTACCCAGACCCAAAGGAGCTAAACAAGAAGGAAGACCCAAGGGAAGATGTTTGAATCTCACTTAGAATGGGGGAAAATAAAAATAGGAGCCAGAGAGAGGGAGGGAACTGAGTGGGGGAGGGGGTGATGAGGGGAATGTGGGGGGTTCAGGATCAGGTGAGGAGAGAGGTAGGAGAGAGGGCCACAAGGCCAGGGTAGTGAATGGAAATCTGTGGCTGGCTGGGGTAGAGGAGTGGGGATTATCTCTAGAATTGACAGAGACCCTGGGTAGGGGAGGCTTCCTGGAGTCTGTGGCAGGGCAGGGGGTGACTTTAGCTGAGACTCATAGCAGTGGGGACATGAATCTGGCCACTTCCTGTAGCCAGACAGGACCCTAGTGGAGGGATAAGGACACCAACCCATTCACAAAACTTTTGACCCCCTATTCGTCCTGTCTACAAGAAATGCAGGGACAAAGAAGAAGAAGAGACCGAGGGAATGGCCAAGCAACAAGTGGCCCAACCAGAGATCTATCCCATGGGCAAGCACCAATCCCTGACACTATTAATGGTACCATGTTATGCTTGCAGATAGGGCATGGCTGTCCTCGGAGAGGCTCTACCCAGCTGCTGACTGAAACAGATGCAGATACTCACAGCTAAACATTGCATGGAGATCAGGGACTCTTATGGAAGACTTGGGGGAAAGAATTGAGGGCCCTGAAGGGGATAGAAACTCCACAGGAAGACCAACAGAGTCAACTAGCCTGGACTCTTGGGGGCTTTCAGAGACTGAACCACCAACCCAAGAACATACACTGGCTAGACCTAGGTCCCCTTCTCATAGGTAGCAGATGTGCAGCTCGATCTTCATGTGGGTCCCCCCCCCCCCCAGCAACTGGATTTGGGACTGTCCCTAAGGTGGTTGCCTGTCTGTTGAATCCTTTCCCCAACAGAGCTGGCTTCTCTGGCCTGAGTGGGAGAGGATGTGCCTAGCCCTGCAGGGATTTGATATGTTAGGGTNGGGGGGGGGGGTACCTAAGGGGATTACACCCTCTCAGAGCAGAAGGGGAGGGGGTGAAGGACTGTGTGATGGAGGGAATGGAAACGGGGGGTCAGTGACCAGGATGTAAAGTAAATAAATAAATAAATGGAAAAAATAAATAAAACCTTCTAAATAGTAAAAATATGATGATGATAATTAACAATAATAACAATAGTGAACAAACATGTGAAAAGATGACTATCCGAGAAGTGAAAATTAAAAGTTAAAAGTGTAGTAAGACAACTGACTACACATCCATAAAATGACTTCTGTAAGAGAAAGGCTTATTTTCTGAGAATTGCTGATAGGGGCATTCAACATCCCAGGCCTTGCTCATGTCAATGAGAGACAACACACCCACTTCGCAAAGCAATCTTACATTTTCTTAAAAGTTAAACATACTTCTTCCATTTGAGTCAGCTAATCTATATCTAAATACCTCTCAAGATAAGTGGCAACATGCATGTAATGTTCATTAACTGTTTATAATTTTTATGTAAGGGAGCAGTAAGCAGCTAAGCCCCACTTTATGCTTAGGTTAAAAATAAAGTCAGCTTACAAAGAAGGGGACTCTTCTATATTTTCATCTTGTCGATCTAATTGTCAGTGTTTCAATGGGCTACACTTTCTCTCTTCTTTCCTTTTTATCTTTATTTCCCCTTTCCCCCACAATAAACAGCATCTGGCTTGCTTCTGCCTCTGTGGGATTCCTTGCGAAAGGACGAATGAAGAGCCACAGGAAGGGGCTCAAATCGAAGTTAGCTGTGCTGTATCCCGTTTGAAGTTTGGCTGCTGTACAATTGTTTGGATTCAGAGGCCTGGGTGGGAGCCAGCTTTATGAGCTCTCATGTTACTCACTGTTTGCCTGCCAAAATGCAACTTCCAGGTATTGATATGCCAGCCAAATAGGTAAGCTGCACCCGTCAAGGCACAAACTCCAATAATGACAAACTTCTCGTCCGTGGCTACCTCTGCTCATTGCTGTAAGGAGCTGTGAATTTGTTGTTAGTTGCCTATTTGTGCTGAAAGCCTTCTGTCAGCAGGCTGCTGACACATTGCTTAGCTGGCTTCAGAGATGAGGAGGGTGTATCCGCCATGCCAAAGATGCTGTGTTCCTTTGAATTGAGACAGAGTATGCAATGAAGAATAAAAGTGACACTATTTGGTTGTGTAAGAGTTTTCTCCACAAGTAAAACATTCCATCCTGCAGGAGAGGCCTTTAAACAGGACAGTAAACAACTCAAAATAGCTTCAGGAAATCCCTGAAACCTACCAGATTCACTAGGCCCCCTCCCTGCTACAGTAAGGAATAGAGCTGCTGAGAGTTTCTCTCAGACAATTCAAACATCAAAGAAAAGCCAGGAGTTAAGACCAGCTTCCTGGAAGATGCAGAGACCAGCAGAACTTCTTGGAAAAGGTTTAGACTAGATTACTTAGGACCTTAGAACCTGGAAAGGATTCTCCAAACTTTTTGACAGTGCAGTGTGCTCCAGGTTTCCCAGGTTTTGTGGGCCGTCACCCATGCTTGGGTGGGCTTTGTAATTCGGGTGTCTCATCTCTGCTCCTATATGTAACCTCTCACCCATGCTCCTGTAAACACAAATTTATTGGTTTCCCAAGTTGTACTTTGGTGGTGTCCTTCTTTCCTTTGATCTGACAAGGCTCCCTAACTGGGTTGAATAGACATGTGTAGCAATTCCCCAGGAAAAGTTTGTCACAGAAAAACTTGCAAATTATAATTGGGCACAGTAAATAAGAGAGGAGTGGAGAGATAAAATCAAGTCAAGTAAGATTGAATACAAGTGGTGTTAGTCTTGAAATATGAATAAAATGAGCTGGATAAAGGAGGGAGAACACTATTGACAGCATCAGGTGACATGTTTGTCTTTTATGTGCCTTTGGCTCCCTGTTATCTGTAACAGGGTCACATTTCATGTCTCAGCCTTGATATGAGGTCAACATGATTATGTTTATTTTCGTTTTAATGGGTAAGAAAATGGAATCTCAGAGAGGCTTACAGCTGATGCGTAAGGTATTCAAGAGGCAAAAAACACCAGGAAGTGAAGTATGAAATGCTTTGATTTTGAGAACATACCAGTGTGGTGTGCATGTGTTGTTCTGTAATCTATATACTGCTTGCCTGTCTGTCTGTCTATCTATCTATCTATCTATCTATCTATCTATCTATCTATCTATCTATCTATCTATGATCTCTCTCCTTCCTTCCTTCTTTCCTTCCTTCCTTCCTTCCTTCCTTCCTTCCTTCCTTCCTTCCTTCCTTCCTTCCTTTCTTCCTTTCATCTACCTACCTATAGATCTCTAGATTTGGATATATTTGACCTCCATTTACTAAGGCTCATTAAGGGGGATTTCTGAAGGGGAGACCTGGAAATGTGAAAACATATGAAATGTAAATAAAGAAAATATCCAATAAAAAAGAAGATATAACACCCTTACAAAAAAAGAAACTTTTTGCTAAAATCTGAAACTCTTATCACTTATCAAGTGCATTGCTCACTCAGGGCTACAGTGCCACCATCTCTTCCCAAAGCTTTCTTGCTTATTAGCCTAGTAGGCAAGAATCTTAAAGGAAGATGAAATATACATGGCTCCTGCAGTCCAGAGGCTTCTAGCCAAGGAAAGAAGAGTGAACTACTTACCCATGGCATTGAATGCATATTCATAACTTTTACGTGCATTGCTAAGGGGAAGTTCAGGGTATTATGAGAGCTTGTAAAATGGGGTTTTCCTTGGACTAGAGAGTTCACAAAAGCTCATTGTCAATTCAAGAGGCAGGAGTGGCTTCACCAGAGCCAGCTTGGCAACCATCTGTGTCTTAAGAAAAGGCTGTGTCTTCTTTGCAGCTGCTACTGTGTAGCACACTCAAGGGAAGTGCATTCAGAGGGCTCATCTGCAACCGATTCAGGTGCACCTGGTTAGCCTTCTCTTTGGAGTGTGGCATCAGCAGATTTATTATGTCTTTAGGACAGAAAATCTATCAGCCTTTGCATTAGATTTTGGAAGAAGGCTGTATTTTAACTTTGCCCACTCTACAGTGAGTGATGGGAACCTTAATATCTTCAGCATATTTTCTCAAAGCAAGGACCGAGGAACATTCATGTGACATGAGGTGATTCCTGGGCTCCCCTGCTCTCAAGGCTGTTTGTTCTTTTATACTTCAGTTTCTTCAAGTGATGGGCAGAAAATGAGGGTCACGGTAAGTCACAGGCTAATGATGTATTGAAGGTAAAATTATAGAGAGGAAGGAAAGGTTTTTGTTATAGTTTTTGTTCTTGGTTTAGAGACTTTCCTTTCCAAAGGCCTGAATTTTAGACAGATGTAGAAAAATCAGGAAGGCAACTTTTCTGGCACTGCTTTTCCCATTATGTTTTCTATTATTATATGCCATGGTTCAGTCTGTGTGTCTTTAAATTCATATGCTGAAGTTCTAATTCCAAGAATCACAGAATATGACTGTATTTGGAGATTGAGTCTTTAAAGAGATAAAGTTTAAATTATATCTCTAGGGTGGCATTAATTTCGCACATTTAGCACTTTTCTCATATATATATATATATATATATATATATATATATATATATATATACACACATATACATACATATATGTATGTATATTTACCATATTGGAATTTGGAGCAAGCAACATGGCTTAGTGAGTAAAGCCACTTGCTGCCTAGCTTGACAGCCTGAGTATAATACCTGGGACCCACAGGGTTGAAGAAGAGAGCTGACGCCTGCAGACCCCTCCCTCAAACCCTCAACCCCTTCCCCCACCCTTCCAATCTCAAGTTGGTAGCCTCTGTTGGTAGCCTCTTTCTATGATCTCCTTATTCATGCTTCAGTACATGCACCCATCTTATGAAAATAAACGAATGGAACATAGTAGCAAAATCAGCACACAAATTGAGATTTTTTTATTATGATATTTTTGTAGGTAATGTTAGTTATTCATTCACTCGATTACTCGCCTCTGTCCCTCTGTGCTGTTCCTGCTGTCTTCCTTTCTCCCAGAGTCTCTTGTGCTTTCATGCTATGTAGATTCTATTCTTCTCTCTTTTCTGTTTTTCTATCCACCCTTAGTGATCTCTTTCCTCCTCCTTGCACAATTCCGTGCTTAATTTCGTAAGCTATACTCACACAGTCTGCATATTGATATGCACATCAATTTACACACACACACACACACACACACACACACACACATATATATATATATATATATGTAATCTGGGATCTACATATGAGAGAAAAAATTGTCTTTCTAAGTCTGGATTACTTCACTTCACATAATAATTTCCATTTTTATTATTTCCCTGAAAATGTCATTATTTTATTTTTCTTTATGGTTGAATAAAATTCCATTTTGTATATCTGCCACACTTTCTCTGTCTCTGAAAAACCAAGTTGTCTTAAATGAAAACTGAGTCTGTTTAATGTAGACTTTCAATCCCGGAAGCATTTACATACAAACAAATAAACAGACGCGCACGTATACATACAAACACACACACACACACACACACACACACACACACACACACACACACTTGTGTGTGTAAGTGAATGATAATTAAAGAACAGAAGCTACCAAATTGAGAGTGGAAGGGTGGGGGAAGGGTTTGAGGGTTTGAGGGAGGGTAGTTGCAAGGAGCTGGAAGACTGGCAGGACAGGAAAGACAGAAAGTGATGCAATTCTATTTCAATTAAAAATGTACTTAAAATCAAACCAAGAGAAATCCCGAGCTCTAAGCCATTTCTGAGTTTTCAGGAATGTAAGGCAGAGCCCCCCCCCCCAGGCCGCCCCAGGGAGGTCTTGTGCTGTGAACACTGGGTGCACTGTAGTTCATGATGGCTCATTACATTCTCTGCCCCTAGGAAAGGCCCATAAATACAGGAGTACAGCTTTGTCCATTTGTCTTTCTGTGTGAGAGCTTCATCCCACTCAGTCCTGTAGGACAGCTTTCCAGAGTCCCCTGTTTCATCTGGATGATGCTGGTAATCTGTGGAGTCCAGCAAAACCTATCGAGCGTCTTCCTGTGGTCCAGGAATGGCCCACATTTTTTTTTTTTTTTTGGCTGGTTGTTTTTTGTTTTGTTTTGTTTTGTTTTGTTTTTTTTCGTTTTTTTTTTTTTTTTTGCATCAATTTTATGTGGAAACATGCATGTCTGACATTCCATCTTTATTTATTTATTTTAATGTATCTTTTTGAGAATATATTTTTATTAATGTGAAAGGAACATTCAAAACCTTTCCTTTGGTTTTCCAAGTCTGACTTCAGGTTAATGTAGAAGCCGGAGAAAGCATAGATTGCCTCTCCTTTTCATAAGCCATGTCTGCAGTTCAACTCTGCTTTACTTATTTAGAGCCACAGTGGTGACGCTTGTCATAGAGATACAGGATGTGAGCATTATGGATGGTCCAGGAACCACTGACATTGTTTGGCTTCATTAATACCTGTGAATCCAGGGCAGAGCTGGTTCTCTGGCTCTTCACAGCTGCACTGGACTCCACGGTGTGGAGGGCATTGCCTGGAGTGGGCAGTGTTAATATTTTGCAATTGCTATTCATTAAATTTTAAATAAACTTATCTTCAGCTACATGTTTTATAAATTAATCGACTGAGACAATGAAACACACACCTAGTGGCCATATAATCCTTAGCATCCCACAAAAATAAAAAAAAGAGTGAAAATTATATGCTAACTGGTTCTAAGGGCAAGTGCTATAGGAGATGAACTCGGGGTGGGGGAGATGATAGTGGTCTTATTGAAACCTTGAAGTCTGAGAAGATACTAACCAGGGGTGCATGCGTACTTGTCTTTCTTGGTTGAGCACTTATTCATTCGCTGACTGATTGCCTATTTTAGAACATTCTTATGAAGTTTTCAGAGCCAAGGAGCAACTGGAACAAACTCCAGGCCTCCCCAGATGAAAGTCAACGGTGCACACTTCCATACACTTTGAATTTCTCTGAATATGCTGGCATCTGCCCTTATCAAAAGAATCATAAAACTCAATTATGGGAAACAATGTCTTGGTATATTTTCAGGGAAGTGAACTTGAGAGTTAGTCAAAATATTAAGATGCCATTGATGCTGTCTATCTAAGTTTGTTTAGACTGAAAGCATAATTGAAGACCGATCTTTCCTGGGGAAGGATTTATACAGCATATCAATGTGCTGTACCAGTAAGGTCAGAGATCTCCTGACCCCAGTACCAGTCCTTCAGGTTCAAGGTCATAACACTTAATAAAGGCAGAGTTTGACTAGACTCAGGCCTCTAGGTTTAGAGTTGAAGATCTGACACATTTGACAAATTCTGATTACCAGCTCACTCAGCAGATAGGCTGGAGAACATGAGTTATGAGGGTCCAATCCCCAGAGACAGGAGTGTACGCCATGCCTGCAGACAACAGATGAAGCTATAGGTGTGATAAGAACTTTTCAAGCCTTGTGTCTGTTGTCACAGTTACTATGAGTTCATATTTGCAGCTTCTCTTGTTGCCAGAGAAGTCTCTTATTGGAGAGAGTGAGTTACCTTCGGTTTAGTTACTGGCTGAGGGGGTTCTGTGGAGATCCCCAAACCACATATGCTGATGTTAGGACAGGTTTTGCTTGCTGAAAATAGACATTACCATTGCTAAGGACAATATCCACACAACTCATTGAAAGTAGACAGGTCAATCTGTGACTGCTTGGAGCCTTCCCCCCTGGTGTTCTAGTCTCTTTGGCACGGGAAGGTACTCTGAAGGCTATGGGAAGAGAAACCTGGATATCATCGCAGTCACAAACCTTTTAACCTATATTCTGCCCTGCCTGCAAGATGTGCCAAGGCAATGGTGGCTCAGCATTTGTGGGAATGGCCAACCAATGTCTGATTTAACTTCAGACCCACGCCACAAAAATGAGCCCATGCCCGACACTGCTTGGGTGCCCAGGAACCAGCAACTAGAGATCTAGGGTAGAATCCAACATGAATGGTCTTGAGAAAAGATCAATGAAATGATTCATAACGGTATTCTGCTGTACTCTTAGATCCGGATGCTGTCTCTGGGCATCAACAAAGAGGCTTCTTCCAGCCCCAGATGACAGCAAATACAGAGAGACCCACAGCGAGATGTTGTGTGCAGAGGGAGTCTAAATTGGAACTGTTCATCTTGTCCTCCCCCGCCCCCCACCTTTGGAATCCAGAGGAAGAGAAGGAGGAAAGATTGTAGGATCAGAGGGAATGGAGAACATGGCCTGAATCAACCAAACAGGGTGCATACTGGTTCACAGAGACTGAAGCAGCAAGCATGGGTCCACATGAGTCTGCATTAGGTCCACTGCATAGATCTTATGACTGTTAGCTTGTTTTGTGGGACTCCTAATGATGGGAACGAATGGTTGGATCTCTGACTCTTTTGCCTGCTCTTGGAACTCTTTTACTCTTGTTATTTTACCTTGTCAAACGCCTCAGTACTTTGTTTTGTTGTGTTTGGCTGTTGGAGGCCTTCTATTTTCTAAAGGGAGCCAGAGGGCCAGTGTATCAGGTCAGGAGGCTGGAGCAGGGGTTGGAAGGGGGGAGTTTGGAGGAGGGAAAGGAAACTGTGGTGAGGATGTATTGTATGAGATGAACATCTATTTTCAACAGCAAAAGCAACAAAGTTGAGGGAAGAGGATCATACGGGCAGAGGCCTGTCTTGGCAAAACCATGTTTAAAAAAATAAATAAAATAAAGAGAAAGGAAATGTATTCAGTGTGGGTGGTGGAGCCAAAGTGCAGACACCTGAGAAATACATCGTCTTAGGGGAACAGTCATTCCAATCATTCCATGCATCAAGTTAGGGGATAATTGACAAATGCTCATTTGCTTAATGGCATGGAGACCACAGAAGGTCCATTTAGGAGAGTTTGGGTGGAGTTAGTAGACATGGTAGTATAGTAGGCATTCTCAGAAAAGTCATAAAGAAACTATTTCCTTTTCCTTTTTTTCTTATTCTACTCTCATAAAATACATCCCTAAAACAGCATCTCCTCCCTCCCTTCCTCCTAGTTCCCCTCCCCCATCTCCCCAACATCCACTGCTCCCCCACTTCCCTTTAGAAAAGAACACGTTTCCTAGTGCTCAACAGAACACAGCATAACAAGATGCTATAAGACAAGGCATATGAGATAAAATTTGCTCTTGAAAGTATGGAGAGAGAGAGAGAGAGAGAGAGAGAGAGAGAGAGAGAGAGAGAGAGAGAGAGAGAGAGAGAGAGAATTTCACCCTGTAACAAACATCTTCATTTTTAACTGTGAGATTTTTAAGCTTCTTATTTATTCCTTGATTCACAAAAACATGTAGGATTAGGCTTCAAATTTTAATAGAGACTTCTTGGGGCTCAGCTCTGAGCAGTTTTAATGCTGGTGAGATCCCACATAAGCAAAGCATGCTCTGATATAAGCCCCTGATACCCTTGTGTGTCAACAGATTGCTGTTGAAGCGGTTTCAAGAATGAAAAGAAAACACTTCACTCCTTCGTGGTTTTGTAAACAGAAGCGCATCTTTGCAGAACAGATTAATAAGAACAAATTATGCTTCTGTTCATGCAATTTCGTTTGGAAGTAATAGATTCACTCTTTTCTAAGGCAAATACTGAACATATTCTTATTTTCCTAGTAGCTTATTCTATTAACTTACACTGGTTGGTTGCTTTTCATTAACTCACTGGTTCTGGCAGGATAAACATGGAATACCTAAAATATATATTTATTTATCATTTCTCTAAATCTTCATTCTTTAAGTCCCTCTTTGTTTTGATTGAATGAGCTTTATGCTGGTGAAATGTTACAATAAGTTTTCATTTACTGGAAACAGTTAGTTCTTCAGCTACAAATGAATGAAGCCAGAGGTGGTGTGGAGAGCAATCAGCCTGATGCTGACAGTACCAATGGGTCCCTGATTAGGTCAAGAAAACCCTCTCCTAAGTGTGCTGAAAAGAAAACAAACATGAATTTGCATGGGACAGTATTGATGGATACTGGAGAAATCATTGATGTCTATTAATACAATAACTGAAGGCAGTTGTCATGGAAATAAAGTTAATTTAACAGATAGGCACACATGGCTTTAAACTCCTTATTTATGATTAGTCACGTGATTATAATTTCATACACAATAGTGTGTTTTTATAAGTCTTTTCTTATCCAGTCATTGCATTAACTTTGTGTATTAAGTAAATCAACCTCTCAAACTTCAGTTTACAAATGTGCAACATAGAAATAATGATGACTAAATTTATACGGTTCATTTAGAGTAGAAAAAAAAAAGATTTGAAAACTAGACTCAGATTTCCACTTCATAAAGAATAGCAGGAATTTTAAATGATGACAGATATCAGTCATCATCTATGATAAGGTAATCAGTAAAACAGTTTTAAGAGATGATTAGTGGGGGACAGGATTTTCTTTTCAACAAATCACATCAGAGGCTTATATATCTACATGTGAAAAAGTCAACCTGTTCCACTTATTGCATAGGAAAATTAATTAAAAATTGTTTACAAACACAAGTAAAAACGGCCAAAGTTATCTAATATTTAAAGCAAAATATAACATAAGGGGAAATTTTGTGACTTGGATAGAGTGAAACTTTTTTTACATTCACTATTAAAAATATTCATATTTTCACTGTGGGCCTTCAACTGGTGATGATATCTATTTCCCTTAATTTAGGGCTCTTTCTTCTTTGGAAAAATAAACCACAAAAATTCCAATAATTTGTTTTTCTATGTATCTGAGATTATAAAAATGAAGCAAAATTTAGTGGGTGTAGGAAAAATCTATGACATAAACACATAATTGTACACAAACAAACACACATATACATACAGAAACAAAAAAATGTACATACACTCATGCATACAAATATAAACACACACAAAAAGAAACACACAGTCATACATACATACATACACACTTATGCTCTCATACACGCTCATTCAGACACACACATTCATTTACACACACATTCATACAAACATACTCATTAATATACACACATTCATTCGTGTACACACACTCATTAATATGCACACACTCAGTACATACACACTCATTCAAACAGTCACATACCTCCCACACTCACCTTCATATACACAAATATTTACATGTAGCTATTCATATACACAAAATTATTTGTACACACACATTCATTCATGTACCCACACATGTATTCAAACACCATTATCTAAACATAGAGCAGCAGAAAAGCATATAAAAAATTCGTTTGGAATATCCCATCAGTGAATGAAAATTATGAGTGAATCATAATGCTCACATTGAATTGCTATAACTTTTGATAGGTTCAATTTTAAAATAAAAATAAAAATCATGGCTAACACAAAATTTTGATATTTGCATATTATCCCTTATAGCGTTGTTAAGGTTTTATTTTCTAATCAATAAATCACATGTGGTTAGAATTTTTATAAATTATTCTCTCGTATACTTATGTTATATCCTGAATTTAGTTTTTTTCTTCATCTACTTATCCCAGTCTCTCCCCGCTACCTCCCATCTCCTGGACATACCCTCCTCCTCTGTTTCCATCCACAAAAGAGCATGTCTCCCAGGAATATCAACCAAACATGGCATAACAATTAATTCTAGGCATATACCTTCATATCAAAGCTGAACAGAGAAACCCAGGAGGAGGAAGAGGATCCCAAGAGCAGGCAATAGAATAAGAGTCAATCCTCAGGCCCAGTCTCAAGAGTCCCTCAAGAATGCCATGCTACACTACTG